>NW_020956485.1:13560-30990 GCF_003031625.1 Empidonax traillii
CCCCACCCGGCCCCGCCCCGCCCCTCCCGCTGGCCCCGCCCCCTCCCCCCGCCCTGAGGGAGCCGCGGCGCCGCCGCCATTTTGGAGCTGCCGCCGCCGCCGCCGCTCCGCCGCCGCTGCCCCGCAGCCCCGGCCGGCCCAGCCCCGGGCCCGGCCCCCGCCCGGCCCGGCAGCGCCCGCGGCCAGCCCGGCACCGCAGGTGAGACCCGCCTGGCACCGCCGCCCTCCCGCGCGGGGCCGGGGTCGGGCCGGGCCCGGCGCCGCGGGCTGGGCCCCGCCGCCCCCCCGCCTCCGCTCCGGCCTCTGGGAGCCTCCCCCGCGCCCCGGGTGTTCGGCACCGTTTGGGGGGTTAACAACCTCCGCTGCCGAGCCCCGGGCCGGGCCCTCGCCGCCCCGGTTCGTGCGGATCTGGGTTAAATCCGCCCGGTCTGCGCGTGACAGTTTCCTTTTCCCGTGTTTTGGTGCGAGCGGGGCGGGCCGGGGGAGGCTGCGGGGTCCGAGGGCGCCGGGATCGCGCCTGGATCGCACCCGGCCCGCGGGCAAGGGCTGGAGCTGTTGGGAACGGTGGTGACAAGGTCAGGGCGGGGGGCAGGTCACTCCTGTCGGGGTCAGTTCCCCCTCCCGAGGGTCTGCTCACCTCCTGGGGGTCACATCTCTCCGGGGGTCAGAGCTTGGGGGCAGCGGTCAGGGTCCCTCTCCCGAGGGCCAGGGCACCCTCCTGGGGCTCATCCTCCCGAGGATCATGTCCCTCTCCCGAGGGTCTGGTCCCCTTCCCGAGGGTCTGGTCCCCTTCCCCGAGGGTCTCGACCCGTTCTTGGGGGGCAGATCCCCCTCTCAGGGGTCAGGTCACCCTCCCGAGCAGCTGGTCCTGTTCTGGGGGTTCTGGCCCCCCCTCCCGGGGGTCAGGACCCTCCTTTTGGGGTCAAGTTCTCCTCCTGAGGTTCATCCTCCTGTAGGTCAGGTCCCCCTCCCCAGGGTCTGATTCCTCCTGTGGGGGTCAGGTCCTCCTCCTGGGGGTCTGGTCCCCTCCCCGGGGGTCAGTTCCTTCCCGGGGGTCGGGTTCCTCCTCAGGGGGTCAGGTGCCCCTCTCGAGGGTCAGGGGTTGGTGATCCCTGTTTCCCAGGGTCAGGCACTCCTTCCTCGAGGTCGGGTCACCCCCCCTGGGGTCAGAGGTGGGGTGTCACCCTCCCAGGGGTGTCACCCTCCCGGGGACCCGCCGAGCTCGAGGTGCACGATTTGACCCTAAACGTCCCCGGGGTGGTTTTATGAACGGCCATAAAGCAGGGTGGGAGCCGAGGCCACCAAAGGAATCACCATCTGACAGAGACACGGCCCCTGGGAGGGCCCTGCTGGATCTGAGGGCCTTGTTTTGCACCAGCTACAAAAAAAAAAAAAAAAAAAAAAACCAACTAGGAAGTGAAAAAGAGAAACTGAGAGAACTCGGAGGGACCTGAGGGGTTTTTCCTCCCTAGATCCCCCACTTGAAAATCAATATGTCAAAAACTTGAGGCTTGCTTCTGTCATTTTATTTTCTCTCTCAGAAAGGACAGAGTTTGTGGTTCTGGCCCTGCCCAGCCCCACAGGTTTGAGCCAGGCCCTTGGGAGCAGATTTGGGCTCTAAAGCTCCGTTTTAAGACTGATGAGAGAAGAAACATTTATGTTTTCTCTTATTACTCTGACACTTAAAAGTGAATGTGCTGCCAAAATACTTCGGTGATAAAAAAAAAACCCTGGTGGATGGTGGTATAGGGATTTCCATGGCAACCCATGGTGATCTCATGGGAAGCAAAGTTAAATTTTTGGGCTGTGCAGTGGGAGCACTTCGTGGTCTGGGCTGGTCTGAGTGACATTTGCTCGGGAGAGGGTGATGGGGGTTGGACAGGAACAGTCTGGGCTGGAATTAAGGCTCGTTTTCCATGTGTGCACCGATATTTCTGGTGGGGTTTTGTGCTTTGGATTAACGTGCCAATTCCAGGGCTCCGGGACAGCGTCCTGGCTGGAAGTGGTGCTGGATGGGTGGTGCTGCAGCAGGTGCCTGGGCAGAGCCGTGTGGGAATGGGTTCCTGCAGAGCCTGGGAGTGGGGGAGAGCGTTTGCTGTGGGATGCAGGAGCTCTGGAGCATCCTCCTGCTGCACCTGGTGTTCCACGAGCTCTGCCTTGTGCTGTGGGAGGGATTTCTGACTTCAGGAGTTGGAGACTGTCAAAAATAATAACGAAGAGGCAGCTCTCTCTGAGAGCTGGTGTTGGGGGCTTTTTACCAGGGAAAAAGCAGTCTGTGGGCTTAAAGGATTTTTGGGAAGCTCCAGGCCTCTGCTGGGAGCAGCACAGCTTGGATTGCAGAGCTTCTCTGGGGGAAGGGGGGGCTGGTGGGGCCTGGCTGTGCTCCAGCTGGGATCCCCAGTCCTGATCACAGTTTACTGGTTGGACTGGGAGACAGCTGGAGGGAATTCCATCCCTGCTGTCCCCACACAGTGGGATCCTGAGTGAAGGAGGAATCTGTTAAGCTTCTGCTCCTCTTTGGTGGGGAGATATCCCAGTGTTTTCCCGTGGTGTTTTCCATGCTGCGTGCTTCATTTGAGTTCTCCCTGGAGTTTTCCGGTGGCAAAGGGAACCCAGAACTGTTCTTCCCTGAGCCCAGTGGTGGTACAGAGGAATTCCAGCATCACAGAATCTTAGGATGTCCTGAGTGGGAAGGGATCCACAAGGATTACTGATCCAACCCCTGGCCCTGCACAGACACCCCAGCAATCCCACCCTGTCCCTCAGAGGATCATCCAAACCCTCCTGGAGCTCTGGCAGCCTTGGGGCTGTGCCCACTGCCCTGGGGAGCCTGTTCAGTGCCAACCACCCTCTGGGGGAAGGACCTTTCCCTGAGATCCAACCTGAGCCTGCCCTGGCACAGCTCCAGCCCTTCCCTGGGTGCTGTCCTGCTCACCAGGGTTTAGGGAGGGCTCAGGGCTGGGAACAGGGGGATGAGCTTCCTGCTCTGCCTTGCTGCCGGTCAGGTGTGTGCAGTGGAAAAGCCGTGGGTTCTGTGTTTGGGATCGTGACTCCACGAATGTCACCCAGCAGGAGGGATTTTTAGCAGGGGCTGAGAGTCAGTGCAGTGCCTGAAGGGCAGTAGCTGCAGCACTGGAATAAACTCAGCCATAAAAATGGGCAAACTGGAATGCCAGGAAAGAGGAGAGTCTCTTGCTGGAGTAAATGTTTTTGGAGGAAGAGTAGAACAACAAGAATAACTGGGAAATTTGGGTGTAAATGATGCAGGAAAAGCGGGTGAGGTTGGTGAGTCGAGAGCAAAGCAGGAGTGGGGTGGTTCAGTCCTGAAATCATGGAATATTCCCTGAGTGGGGAGGGACCCACAGGGATCAAAGTCCCACTCCTGGCCCTGCCCAGGACCCCCCAGAATGCCGCCCTGTCCCTGTGAGCGTTGTCCAAGCGCTCCTGGAGCTCTGGTGCCCGCGTCCGCTGCCCAGGGAGCCCGTTCCAGGTAGACAGAACTTCTGGAGAACTTTGCAAGGAGGAAGATTTGTGGGAGGTCTTGTTTTGCTGGGTGCAGAACAACTGAAAAACTAATTGGGGAGTTAATAGAGTGTGTTAATGAGTGACGGCAGCGCCGGGGCTGAGCCGCCGGACACGGAGCAGCCCCGGGAGCAGCGGCGCTCACTCCTGGCCCTGCTTATGGGTTACACAGTCCTGCTCTTAATTACATTTACGGGCTGGAGCGTTTGTTACCTCCTTTTCACGGAAAATCCGCAGATGTCGGCGGGTTTATGGAAGGCTCAGGGAAGGAATGTGGCCTCTGTGTGACCAGGAGTAGCAACAAAGGATCTTAAGTGTCTCCTTTGATTCAATATTATTGGAAGCAGGAGTGTGTTGTCTTTTCTGGCCGCTGCTGTGTTTCTGTGCTCGTGCTTTTCCCTTTCCCTCTCTGGGTCTCTGTTCCTTCCACCGTCCTCCCCCTGCTCCAGGATGGGCTTCCCTGCTCCTTGTTTTGCTCTGCCAGCACTGCAATAACCAATATTGACATTATTGTCACCTGCCCCGGCCGTTCTTACCTGCGTGCTGCCTCTGGTTTGGAGGGAAACTTGGGCAAATAAATATCAGTCATCTCAGGAAATTAAGTTTTCGCAGCCAAGCTTAAAAACCTCAGGCGAAAGTAGCTCAGATTTAGGTGGAATCTGAATGCCACACACACTGGTGTTGGATGGGGGCTGGAAGGGGGAAGTCTGGTGTTTTATCCTTGAGTTTGTTGGTGCCATGTAGCCCCAGATGAAGTAGACACGCTGTGAACAGTGGGAATAATAAATGTCTGCACGGCAGGGCCTGAAGCCCGAGGAAAATTGTCATTTTTGGCAGGGGCCCCTTCAAACCAAACCCCGAGCCTTGCGCAGGGGTGTCAGCAAAGTGAGGCTGAGGGTGATGTCAGAGGGCAGATCAGATCCTCGGGCTGAGCTGGCAGCTGTGGAGCTGGGATGCTCCTCCTTTCCCTCTCACTTTCCCTTTCCCTGTGTCCACCTGTCCCTGGGAGCGGCGGGGTGGCCGTGCCGGGTGTCCCAGCGCCACAAACAGCCCGTCCCTTCCCCGAGTCAGCGCCGGCTGCTTGAGGACACGGGGCTTATCTGGGCAGGAGGGGAAGCCGGAAGGCGTGAGAAAACAACCTCCTGTGAAATGGCAAAGGTCAGGGAGTCACTGGAGGCAGGGAGAGCTCACAGCCCTTCCTGACCAGGAGAGACCCAGCAGCTTCACTGTCTCAGCTTTCCACAGAATATGGAGTGTCCTGAGCTGGAAGGGACCCACATGGATCAAAGTCCCTGCACAGACACCCCAACAATCCCCCCCTGTCCCTCAGAGGATCATCCAAACCCTCCTGGAGCTCTGGCAGCCTTGGGGCTGTGCCCACTGCCCTGGGCAGCCTGTTCAGTGCCAACCACCCTCTGGGGGAAGAACCTTTCCCTGAGATCCAACCTGAGCCTGCCCTGGCACAGCTCCAGCCCTTCCCTGGGTGCTGTCCTGGTCACCAGAGCAGAGATTGGAGCTGCCCTTGTCCATGTTGAACCCCACACAAGGTGATTCCCAACCCTCAGATTTGTGCAGGTCTCCCTGCAGGGCCTCTCTGCCTTTGGGGGAGTCTGCAGCTCCTCCCAGTTCTGTACCATCTGCAGACTGACCCCTTATCCCTCGGAGCTGTGTCCAGGTCCTTCCTGAAGCTGTTGAAGAGCACTGGGGTCTGAGATGGAGCCCTGTGGAGCTCTGGGTTCCGGGGGGTTTGCGAAGAAAGCTTCCCAAACATATGGATTCCTCAGTCCAGGGGTTGTGTGGAGCTGGCAGTGGCCCTGCTGCTCTTCCAGTGTGGCTGTGCTGGGGGCTGGGGGTTCCATTTGATCTCAGCGCTGCAGTTTGCTGCTGCTCAGAGCTCTGTGGCCTGGAGTGACACTGATAACTCTGGAGCGCTTTGATTCTGATTCTGTTGGGCAGCTTTCGGAGCACTGGCAGCAGAGCAGAGCCTGGCACTGGGAGAGACAAAACTGCTGAGGCTGCAGGAGGGGAGATGGCCTGTCTCGCTGCAGCTACAGGAAGGAAGAAGGAAACAGAACACAAGCTACTTCAGTTTCAGTTTTGCCTTTGGTTTTCTGCGGTGACTGAATTCTGTGATGGGGCTGCCTTGACAGTTTGGCTTCTCTTCCATGTGGCAGTGCCTTCCTCTCTGTCCATCCTCCTGGCCTTGCAAAGCCTGCAGATGGTTCCAGCTCCTCGCCTGTCCGTGCAGCGGGCTGGGATGAGAAACCTTGTGTTTCTTGAGCTGTTTATTTGTGTTTTCCTCCCTCAGCAGATTCCCCGGGAGGCCGTTTAATTGAATTCTTTCATGCTAAGATGGATTTCTTTCCTTTTCGGAGGATAATTGAGGCTCTGAGCTGACAGGTTGAAAGCTGTACCCCCGTGTCCCCGAGCCAGGGGACGAAGGGCACAGTTCCACAGCGACAGGCGCAGGCCCAGGGCCAGGCTGGCCTGTGCTGGCTGCGGGATCTGTGTGGGATGAGACCTCGGCGAGCCCGTGGCGCGGTGCCAGCCCTGCCCTGAGTGCCCTGAGCGCCCAGAGCTGCTGGGCGCGGGTGGAGCTCCCAGGCAGCGCTGCCCCACGGGAGGGTGCGGGGACAGGTGACCAGGAAGGAGCAGTGACAGAGCCAGGGCTCTCCCCGGGGATTTAAACAGGGCGTGGTTGGATCTCGGCGCTTGTGGTGCAACGTGTTCCTGGTGTGGCTGTGCCCGGCCCCGGGCCTGTGGGGAGCAGGTCTGGCAGGGGACACCTCCCCTCTTCTGAGAGCTTCTCCTGCTTCCTTTCAGAGCTCTGGGGCTCCCACCATTGGAAGGACGTGGAGCTGCTGCAGAGAGTCCAGAGGAGGCCCCGGAGCTGCTCCCAGGGCTGGATCCCTCTGCTCTGGAGCCAGGATGGGACAGCTGGGGGGGATCACCTGGAGAAGAGAAGGGTCCAGGGAGACCTGAGAGCTCCTTGCAGGGCCTGAAGGGGCTCCAGGAGAGCTGGAGAGGGACTGGGGACAAGGGATGGAGGGACAGGACACAGGGAATGGCTTCCTAGTACCAGAGGGCAGGGAGAGATGGGATATTGGGAAGGACTTGCTGTCTGGGAGAGGGATGAGGCCCTGGCACAGGAAGCTGTGGCTGCCCCTGGATCCCTGGAAGTGTCCAAGGCCAGGGTCTAGTGGAAGGTGTCCCTGCCCTGATGGTTGGGCTTTAAGGTCCCTTCCTACCCAACCCATTCCATGATTCTCTGCTTCTGTTTCCCTGACCATGAGCCCCAGTGCTGGAATGTTCCCGGGCAGTTGGATGTGCTGAGGTGCTGCCGTGGTGACAACACCAGCTGTGATTCCATGTTGGAGTAAAATCAAGCTGAGCCTGAGGAGTGGAATACCCAGGTCATCCCAGGAGCCCCCTGCCCTCAGGCCCTGCCCCAGGGCAGCCCTGCTCAGGAGGTGCTGGGTCAGCACCTTGTTTAACACATTAGAAAACAATCGATGACGCTTTTGAACTTAGTTCTGTTGTGTGTTTCCTTTTCATTTTTTAATTGGAAGATTGTTTTTCTTTGTGCTCAGTTGTTTTTTACTCCTAGTCCTTGGTTCCCCTGCCTGTGGTCGGAATGAGATTGTTTTTAAAATCTCTTCCCACCTAAACCATTCCATGATTTCCCTTTTTAAGGTTGCCTTGTCCGTGGTATATACGACATTTCTTTAAATGTTTTTTATTTTCTTCCATGACTTTCTAAGCACGTTTCCCCCCTGACATTGTGTTTCAGACTCTGTCTTCACGTTCTCAAGGGGCTGGAACCTCTCCCCGACATTCACACCTCTGTGATGTAAATCCCTGCTCCTGAGGTAACATCCAGGAATCCTTTTATAGTCGGTGGAGAGAACCAGATGCTTATTCCCTTTCCATGCAGAAGTCTAAAATAAAGCTGAGTTTTGCCGGAGAAGCGCTCGTTTCTCCCCTCCTGCAAAGGGAGTCTGGGTGACTAATTGGGATTAGTCATCCACAGTATAAATATCTCCCCATTAGGAGAGGCGGCTCCCAGAGCAGCGACGCTCGCTCGGCAGGGCAGGGAGGTGACAGGGACCTCCTCACCTGGGCCGGGGGCACGGGGCGGCAGGTTGGGCTCCGCGGTCTGGGAGTTCTTCTCCAGCCTCCGTGACCCTGGGATGGTGACACACTGGCTGTGCTTTGCCGTGTGCCCTGGGCTCTGCTGGGGGCAGCTCCCGTGGCTGGTGGGTGAGTTTGGAGCTGGGAGTGGGGCTGTGAAGGATTTGGGGTCGTGCGGGTACCTCTGTAGGATCGAAGCATTAAGCCAGACTGAAGTTGTTTTCCTGCACGTGAGCAGCTCGGTTGGTTTTCCAGAAGTGTTGGAGGAGTTGCTGGGCACAGCTCTGGAGCTCTCAATTCCAGAAGGACATGAACTGCTGGAGCAGGTCCAGAGGAGGCCACCAAGCTGATAAGGGGACAGGAGCACCTTCCCTCTGGAGCCAGGCTGGGACAGCTGGGGGGGTTCACCTGGAGAAGGGAAGGCTCCAGGGAGACCTGAGAGCCCCTTGCAGGGCCTGAAGGGGCTCCAGGAGAGCTGGAGAGGGACTGGGGACAAGGCCTGGAGGGACAGGACACAGGGAATGGCTTCCCAGTGCCAGAGGGCAGGGACAGATGGGATACTGAGAAGGAATTGTTGGCTGAGGAGGTTCATCCCTGCTGCAGTGAGGGATTTCCCTGGATTTCAGAGAAGGACCCCCTGCTGATGGCCGGCCCAGAGTGCTGCATGGGACTGAGGGTTGGGAAGACTCAGGGATGAAGCAGCCGAGGAGTTCACAAAACTCCCCTGACGGGGCCTGAGGATGCCCAGTGTTGCTGTGGTGTTGTGGGATGTGGTGCCAGGGGTGACTGTGTGTTCCACGTTGTGGCTGTTACACCGAACCCGCCGCTTCCTCTTGCAAAACAGGCAGCTGGTTTCATTGCTTCTGTTTTCCTGTGGCTTCTGTCACCCTGGGCCTGAGCTAACTCCTACATTAACTGTTACAGAGCATCACTGTCGGTGTGGGTGGTGCTTTCCAGTGTGTCCGTGGCCTCTCCGCTCCTTCTTCTCCCTTCCTTTTCATTTCCTCCGCTAAGGAATGTTGCGTCTTGCAGAAAAAAAAAAATAAAAGCACCACTTCACCTTCATTTTTCATTGGTGGATTTTGGGTGTCAGGAGGAATTTGTTGCTGGCAAGGGTGGTGAGGCCTTGGCAGGGGCTGCCCAGGGAGGTTTGGAGTGCCCAGGCCTGGAGGTGTCCCAGGCAGGCCTGGCCGTGGCACTCAGTGCTCTGGGCTGGGGGACAAGGTGGGGATGGGGCACAGGGCACAAAATTATTTAGTTATTTTTAGGTTTAGGAGAGAACAGCAGGTAAAGATGTTTTGTGTGTCTTGGGGTTGGGTCAGTGCTGGAGCTTTAACGAGGAGCAGGGAAGTGAAAGGGACTCACCTGGGGGTCAAGGGAAACTTTTGCCACGTGGGGAAGGTCTTGTTGCGTAATCCTGGTTTGTTTGGAGCTGCTGGACTGTGCCCCGGTCAGGAATATGTTATTTTGGGAAAAGCAGGTGGAATCATCAATAACCAACCAGCAGAGCCGGTGTTTGGAGCAACAGGAGGATCTCAAAGGCCCTGGGTAAAAGGAACAGTGTTTTGCTGACTGATGGGTTCAGATTTTAATACTTTAAAGGCAGTTGTTGCTGGAGGAAATCCCCACAGTTCCTGTGTGTTGGCTGGTTTAAACTCCTGACGGGCAGTCAGGGAATCCTGGAATGGTTTGGGTGGGAAGGGACCTTAAACCCCATCCAGTGCCACCCCCAGGGACACCTTCCACTGGCCCAGGGGGGCTCCAAGCCCCACCCAAATCATTCCACAATTCCATGATCAAGACAACTTGTTGATGATCCTTTGTGCAAGGTTGATGTTAATTTATTTTCCCACAGTTAATCTAATCCCTGGAATTCCTCGTTTAGCTTGGAAAGATAAATGCCCTCCTTTTCGGAGATTTGAAATCCTCACCTTACGGATTCCACAGTTTTTATGAGGGGTTTTGGTTAAGACTGAGGGAATTCAGTCACAGTGGGAATGAGTTCTTGGAATTAGTGCTCCAAGCCGAAGTTGGATGGGCATTTCATCTGGATCTGCTGCTGGAATGTTGTCCCCTTCCTGCTGCTCCTTCGGCACTTCCCTGCCCTCTCTCCTTGTTGGCACAAGCATTTGGGCAACGATGTTGGGAACCCCTCTGGGGAAATGATCCAACTGATTTATTTTTTTTTTTTTCCCTGCTAATACTGCCTGGAAAAGGGAAAACCATTTTTTTTTCCAGCAGTGCAGGTTTAAATACACAGCAAAACGTGGCCTGAAAGCAGGAGCACGTCGTGCTGGTTTTTTTTCTAGAGCAACCTGAGCTTTGATGTTTCTTTGTCCAGGTAAAACCCACGGAACTCCTGAGGGTGGGTCTGAGATTTCCCAAGGATTGTTGTCCCTTCAGGATGTTTTAAGGATGGAGGTTGTTCATAAATACAATCTTAAGTGGTGCAGGGAAGGGAGAACAGGCTGGTGGTCCCTTGTCATAGAGAAGGTGTTTTACCCAATGCCAAGGAATTGGGTCAAGGAGGAGGAATCTCGGCATGGAAGGAGTTGTCAGGCATTGGAGGGGGTTTGGAGTGCCCAGGCCTGGAGGTGTCCCAGGCAGGCCTGGCCGTGGCACTCAGTGCTCTGGGCTGGGGGACAAGGTGGGGATGGGGCACAGGGTGTGGATCCATGGGCTGGGAGGGCTTTTCCAGGATCCTGGGATTCTGGGATACTTCTGAAGTGTCTTAGTATTTCTTTTAGCTGTGAAAATACTAAAACGTTGTGTGGGCTGTGTCTGTGGTGTCCTGAAAGGTTCATGCGCTGTTTAATCCCTGGTTTAAGGCACTGGTTGGTTGGGGCCTCCTTTGTGTGTTGTCTGGGTGGAAGAACAGGGCAGCTTTGGAATATTCTGCTTAAAACTGCAGTGTGCGACAGGTTGGGCTGTTCTAACGAAGGCTGAGACACAAAAGCACTTGGGAAGCTTTGAACTTGAACAAAGGACCGTGAAAGGACCACAAACAGTTGTTTTTCTTGCTCCTTTGGGGCCGTGGTGCCGATAAAAAAGGTGTATCTGGAACGTGCAGCCCTTGATCTTCACGGGAGTGCAGCAGGAAATCTCAGTTTGCAAATGCTGCTGCTTTGCTGCCCATTACTGTGAGCAGAAAGATGCTGCTTTTGTAATTTTGCCTTATTCTGTGTGGGCAGCAAAACATGAAAATGTCCAAGGTCAGTGGGCTCAGTGTGGAGAATGGCTTGTCAAGCTGGGATTTTGGAGGAACGCTGGTGAATCCCCGCTAAACCCAACCCCTGGCTTTTGAGGTCCCAGCTGGTTATTAATATTTGTTTCTGAAGGGCTCGGCCGTGGTGATCCGGGAAAGAAATGTAACTTGTTGCTTAAACAGCACGTAGTAAACAGTCCTGAGCGGCATCAAAGTGGCTGCTGGTCCTGGCAGGGAAGGGAGGGAGGAGCCTCGGGTCCTGCAAGGGCTGTAAATCAGCTCCAAGCACCCCGGGACTTTGTTTTGCTTGTTTAACATTCAAATGGAGTTGCAAATGTTGCAACTCGGAGGTTAATGTGTAATGTGAGGCACAGAAATCCCCCCGGGGTTCCCTGGAGCTGCTGCTGGGCTTTGGTTCCGTGGGGAGCACGACTCTGGAACCATGTGGGCTCGGAGGAGCAGCTGGAAGTGCTCACCTTGTCAAATTATTGGGGGGGTTGCTCTGCCCTCGCTGCCGACGTGAGCCTGGCAGTCCACGGAGCTGAATTCCTGGGATGAGTTCAGCTCCCTGCGCTTCTGACTGACTGGGTAAAAAAAAAAAGGTCTTTTTCTGCCATTCCATTCCCAGGATATTTGGGACCTCTTCTTGCAGCTTTTTCCTGCATCTTCTGAAGCGCTGCGGTTTCTTCGGTGTCTGGGTGTGTTGCAGTTAATTAAAAAAAGTCACATTTAAATCACGAAGCTTTGCAAATTCTGTCCTTAGCATGGGGTAGGGCAGCAATTAGGAGGCTGTTTAACGAGATACTGGGTGAGGATAAGGTTTATCATCAAAACAAAGCACCTCTTGATACCATCTCTTTATTAGGGAGCCTCAGAAGCCAAGAAGAATTAAGAGTAGCTCTTCATTTTCGGGTGCATATTTGTCCAACTCACAGGCCTTCAGAATGGGTTTGCCCTCGGCAATTTTCAGTGAAAGAGAAAATCCAAAGGAGCCCCTTTCATGCACGGCAGTGCCTGAGAGCTCCTGCTCTGTCCAGGGAGTGCGGAAGGGCATCAGCTGGGTGGGATGTGGGTCTGCTGGAGGACAGGAAGCTCTGCAGAGGGAGCTGGACAGGCTGGATCCGTGGGATCCATGGGATCCATGGGCCGAGGCCAGTGGGGTGCAGGTCAACCAGGCCAAGTGCTGGGTCCTGCCCTTGGGTCACCCCAACCCCAGGAACGTTCCAGGCTGGGGCAGAGGGGCTGGAAAGCTGGAGAAGGCCCTGGGGGTGCTGGTGGCAGCGGCTGGACACGAGCCCAGCTGTGCCCAGGGGGGCAGGAGGGCAAAGGCCCCTGGGCTGTGACCAGGGAGTGCAGGGCGGCCCTCACCCATGGAATGTCCTGAGCTGCAGGGACCCACAGGGATCACTGATCCAACCCCTGGCTCTGCACAGATACCCCAACAATCCCACCCTGGCCCTGCGAGCGCTGTCCAAACGCTCCCTGAGCTCTGGAGCTGTGACCTCTTCCCTGTTCGGTGCCTGACCCCCCTCTGGGGGCAGAACCTTTCCCTGAGATCCAGCGTGACCCTGCCCTGGCACAGCTCCAGCCTTTCCCTGGGTCCTGTCCTGGTCACCAGAGCAGGGATCGGAGCTGCCCCTCGAGGGAGCTGTTTCCACTCCAGAAGCTCTTGGGAAGCCATTCTGCCCTTCACCAAGGCTTGGGTGACCTCCTGCTCTGCCAGTGGCTGACAGGCAAAAAATACTCAGTTTTGGTTTTGGTTTGTGTCCCCCCAGACTTGCGTCTTTCAACTGCACAAAATGAACTTGTGACTCTTTCACCGTTCACCTCTGAAGGTTCTGGGTGGGACTTTGAGGGGGAGGAAGGGAGATAAAGTAATAAAATAATGACATACTAATTCCATTTTTTTTTTTTTTTTACTAAGACTGAAACCTGGTATCAAATGCTAAGTTTAAGGTTTGGGGTATTTAAATTATCCCGGAACTAATTTAATAACTAACTCCAAGGCTCGCTGTGTACAACAGAGGCAATTGATCATTTTATACACTGGGTTGTGGGAGGGAATAAAGGCTCTCATTCATCGCTGGGTTTGATGTTCTCGAGGCTTTGATGTGCTTGGCAGAAATAGCTGAGATCACGAGAGTTTGGTGTCCAGTGGGCTGCAGATCCTGCCCGGGGTTGTGAACATCTGCTGGAGCCACGGCTGCCCCTGAGGCTGCAGCGTGTCCTGCTCTGCCTTTTGGGCAGAGAGTTTAAAAGAGAAGGAGCAAAGGAGCGAGGGCAGGGAACAGAGAGAGCAGTGAGAATGGAGTATGGAAAATTCTGGGCTTAGAACGGTTGCTTTGTTGCCGTGCTGTGATTTCTGAAGGTGTCCTGGGGCCGCAGAGTTGGGTGGAGAGCCCCTGGAGGTCCTGTCCCTCTTCCAAGCGAGGGTGGGCTTGTGGTGTGGTGTTGATTTGGGAACAGAGGGGCTGGTTTCATGGAATTGCAGGCTGGCTGGGGTTGGGAAGGACCTTAAAGCTGCTCCAGTGCCGTGAGCAGGGACACCTCCCACTAGCCCAGGTTGCTCCAAGCCCCATCCAACCTGGCCCTTCCTCCAGTAGGAAAGGTGTCCTTTGCCCCGCTGGGTCCCTCGAGCCTTGTGTGAATGGAAGAGGAATCCATGCAGATCTTGGATTTAATCCTGGCTGTGTTAGGAGGTGAATGAGGAAGTTCTTTCTCAGTGTTGTTTCATCTTGGAAGCCGCAGCTGAGAGTGTGTTCCTGGAGAGTCCGAGATAGGAGCCTGAGGGGGCTGAGAGTGAGCTCTAAAATAATTCTAGAGCTCTTGATCCTCTCCCTCTGACAGACTGAATCCCAGAATCCCAGCATCCCTGAGGCTGGAAAAGCCCTCCCAGCCCATGGATCCCCCCTGTGCCCCATCCCCACCTTGTCCCCCAGCCCAGAGCACTGAGTGCCACGGCCAGGCCTGCCTGGGACACCTCCAGGCCTGGGCACTCCAAACCTCCCTGGGCAGCCCCTGCCAAGGCCTCACCACCCTTGCCAGCAACGAATTCCTCCTGAATTTCTCCAGGATGGTGAATCTCTGTCTCCCTTCCCCAACAGGAAGACTTTGAGATGCGCCTGCAGTCTCTTGTCAGGGAAGACTTGAGACATTTATAGCGTGCTCTGAATTTTGGAGGGCGTTTACTTCTCTCTCCTGGAAAGCTGGGCCCTTTTTAGGCAACTGAAACAGTGCAGTCAAAAAATCTCGATAACCCGAATGATCCAATCGCTTGGGAAGAGCTTGGGGGATAAAAATACAGGAGCTGCGAGTTGCTGGGAGGTTGGAGCGCGGCGTTATGTACGAACCTGGCAGGGCTCCTCGCCTCGTTTTTCGTTGGAGTGGCTTGACAGGTCTTAAAATGGCTGAGCTGCCATCCAGGAGGGGCTGGCTTGGGGTGACACTGCTGGGCCCTGCCCTGGGAGTCACCGGCCCCTTGGGACGCGTGGGGACCTTCCAGCCCCCTGCCAGTGATTTACTGGAGACTCCCAGCCAGCCCAATTGGCACTAAAGGCCTGTCCTTGCAGGTTTTGGCAGCTCATTGCCATAAATAACAGCACTGGAGAATTTTCAGCTGCGTTTCCTTATCCAAGGGTGCCTGACCTTGGGATGGACCTCCTGTGGCTTTTCATTGTCTGACTCAAAGATCCACAACAGCTTCGCATCCATCCCGGGTTGTACTTGGAATCGTGGAATGTCCTGGGCTGGAAGGGACCCACAGGGATAGCTGATCCAACCCCTGGCCCTGCACAGACACCCCAACAATCCCACCCTCTCCCTGAGAGCGTTGTCCAAACCCTCCTGGAGCTCTGAAGCTGTGCCCGCTGCCCTGGGGAGCTTATTCAGTGCCCCAACCACTCTCTGGAGGAAGAACCTTTTCCTGATATCCAGCCTAAACCTGCCCTGGCACAGCTCCCTGCAGATTGGAAAGGGTTTGGATCAAGCTCTGTCACCACCACCACGTGCTGGTTCTGTGCTGGGTCAGCTCCTGTGAAAGACATTCCCAGAGCCTGGCCAAGAGTTTAAAATAGCAACTGTCTCGGTTACCTCTTCAGTTACCGGGATCATTCCATGGATCTCATGATTTGCATCTCATTTTGCAAATGTCCACACGGGGAGGAGAAGGAATTCGCTGTCGCTCTGAGCCTGAGTTGATAAAAGATGTGTTGAACCCGGTGTTTGCCACGAGGATTGGGGGTGTGGAGTGTGAGGGATGAACCACAGGCACTGGGAACAGTCACCAGCACCAGGGAGAGAGGGACAGGGAGCTGCTCCTCTGCTGGGATGGAACAGGAATTCCAAAACACTGCTGGCTGGGAGGGTGGGCAGGCCCTGGCCCAGGTTGTCCAGAGAAGCTGTGGCTGCCCCTGGATCCCTAGAAGTGTCCAAGGCCAGGTTGGAGCAACCTGGGCCAGTGGAAGGTGTCCCTGCCCTTGGGCACTCCCTTGTCCTGTCCCTCCATGCCTTGTCGCCAGTCCCTCTCCAGCTCTCCTGGAGCCCCTTTAGGCCCTGCAAGGGGCTCTCAGGTCTCCCTGGATCCTTCTCTTCTCCAGGTGAACCCCCCCAGCTGTCCCAGAGCAGAGGTGCCAATCCCTCTGATCATTCCTATGTCCTCTGGACCTGCTTCAGCAGTTGGAGTTGCTGTTTATTCACTGTCAGACCCTGGGAGTATTTAAGGTACATGTGAGTGTCAGAAGAGTTGGTGGCAGGAGCTTTCTTTATTTATTTCCTGGAGATGAGGAAGGGGAAAAGCCCAAACATATCCCGCTGATCCTGGAGCTGTGTGTGGGCAGGAGCTGTGTGTGTGCTGGGGGCAGGGGTTTGGCACTGCGATGGGTCATTTGATGTCTGTGCAACTCGGGCAGTTCTGGCTGAGGGTTGGTGTATTTGCAGCCATTCCACCCATTTATCCCTGAATTCCTGGCAGAGGGAAGTAGGGTTGGGAAAGAGCTGGTGATCTCAGAAAAACACAACTTCACAAACTCAGGGCAGGTGTTGATGGTGTAAACCCCCCAAAATGGGAGAATTTCTGGGTTGTCTTCCGTATTCCTGGCACTTCTCACTTGTGCTGGAGAGGAGAAGCTGGGAAGGTTGGCTGCTCTAGACTGGGATGGGATTTTTCCCTTTAAATAGCACTGGCAGGGGCTGCCCAGGGAGGTTTGGAGTGCCCAGGCCTGGAGGTGTCCCAGGCAGGCCTGGCCGTGGCACTCAGTGCTCTGGGCTGGGGGACAAGGTGGGGATGGGGCACAGGGTGGATCCATGGGCTGGGAGGGCTTTTCCAGTGATCCTGGGATTCTGTAATTTTTATTGTGGTCACTCTCAAAGCAGGTGGGAAGAGACTGAATGTATCCCAAAATGTCTCCAAGTGGAGGTCAGACTGACTGGAGAATCATTAACGGTGGTTCTGTTGCCGTGTCAGGCTCTTTGGTGGCAGTGAAGGTACCCTGGGAAAGGCTTCCTTCCCTTAATTCAAAGAACTGAAATTCTTCCTTTATTAGTAAAATCTTGAGGGACATTATAACTTATATAAAAGGTTGAATTGAGTTCATCTGGTTTGATATTTCTGATCAACCCCGTTAAAGTAACTAAGGCAGTGGGAAGACTTTAAATTTCATTAAAAATAGCTCCCTTTCATCCGTGTGTGTCCTTTTCCACACGCTTCCATCCCACTGCTCCCTGCTGGGAGGTGCCACTGGAATGTACAGGGAAGGCAGGAGTCTTGTTCCTCCTGCTGTGCCCGGAGAGGATCTTTCCTGAGGGTTAAAAGGGATGTGTTGTGCAGACACCCCAGTCTTGGTTCAGGTGGAATCTCCCTGAGGAGAGCTCAGGAGAGGAGCTGGGATGTTGTTCATGACTTCCCAGCGTGTAAATGCTCTTCCAAAGGCACTGGGGGGGTGGGTTATAGTGGATTTTAGGCTGCTTAGGTTCAGGAGCCTTCCTTGTCACCTGAGTGGGTTCCATGAAAAGGCTGTGGAATACCTTGGAATGGTTCTGTCTTAAAGCGTGTGGTGGGGAAAGTGTGCCCTGCCCGTGGGGTGTTGGAACGTGAATGTGTGGAAAATCTGCAACACACTTTTAGTTTCATCATGGCTTAGAACTAAACTGTATCCCTGTAAACTCCTGCCCATCCCTGGAAGTGTCCCAGGCCAGGTTGGTTGGACAGCTTGGAGCTTGGGACAGTGGGAGGTGTCCCTGCCCGTGGCAGGGGGTGGAACTGGGTGGGCTTTAGTGCCCCTTCTCACCCCAAACCATTCCGTGGTTCCGTGATTGTGGAAGGCAAAGCTGACTTAGAACAACAAGGGAAACTCTCCCTTCCAGCCCCCCTTCCTCCCTCTGCCCTGAGCAGATTGTCCTGTCCGTGCTGAGGATTTCTGTGTGTTCTCCCACGGCCCTTCCAGCTGCAGCCTTGAGCTCTCCAAGCAGGCAGTGTCCGGTTAAGCCAGGGATCTGTAGGATTTTACTGAACTCCCAGCGCTGGGGGCTCGGCAGGGAATGGTGGATGAGCTTGGTGAGGGCAGGGCTTGGAGTCA
>NW_020956485.1:31077-67220 GCF_003031625.1 Empidonax traillii
CCAGCTGTGCCAGGGGAGGCTCAGGTTGGCCCTGAGGAGGAATTTGTTGCTGGCAAGGGTGGTGAGGCCTTGGCAGGGGCTGCCCAGGGAGGTTTGGAGTGCCCAGGCCTGGAGGTGTCCCAGGCAGGCCTGGCCGTGGCACTCAGTGCTCTGGGCTGGGGGACAAGGTGGGGATGGGGCACAGGGGGGATCCATGGGCTGGGAGGGCTTTTCCAGCCTCAGTTATCCTGGGATTCTCTGAGGAAAGACTTTATGGTACAGATGGTGGGGGAAAAAGGCATCAAAAGTGGCAGACTTTAAATCCAGTAAAATCATTGAGAGTCTCCAGCTCCATGAACTCTGTTTTGGTGAATGCTGTACCTGCAGTTACGTGATCACTGATTAGAGGATGAGGCAATACATTGGTATTTACAGTATATTTGGCTTCTCTTCCATGCAGGGGCTGGCTGTTGGGATTTTCTGTTGGGTTGTGTCCTTGGATTCATGGTTAAACCCAGCTCTGTAGTGCTAGGGGAGCTCAGTGGGCTGAACCAAGCTCAGTTCTCTTGTGAATCACCTCCCACTATCCCAGGTTGCTCCAAACTCCGTCCAGCCTGGCCTGGGACATTTCCAGGGATGGGCAGTTCCTGTTTGCCCAGTGCTGCAGAGGGGGGTAACTGGGATAACTGGGAGGATCCTGTGGGACACGGAGGTGGGGGATTTGCAGGAGGTGTCATCCCTCACAGTCTTGCTCTGATCTTTCTGTGGGCTCAAAGATTCTGGAGAAGTTCAGATAAGAGAAACAAAGAGAAACCCTTGGCCCTCGGGTACCTTTGGTTAATGGTAACTTCTAAAAATATTTTCCAGGATTGGAAGCTTGAGAAGGAATTCACACTGGATGGAAAACATTTTCTGAAGCTGGGCATATTCCAGGAACTGTGACCCAAATGTGTCTCTGTCCGTGGAGAAGATCTCACGTTTGAAATAACTTCTACTGAAGGTATGAACATCTGCCTTTGCTTCTGTCATGGAATGGTTTGGGTGGGAAGGGACCCATCCAGTGCCACCCCCTGCCATGGGCAGGGACACCTTCCACTGGCCCAGGTTGCTCCAAACCCCGTCCAGCCTGCCCTTGGACACTCCCAGGGATCCAGGGGCAGCCACAGCTTCTCTGGCCAACCTGTGCCAGGGCCTGCCCACCCTCCCAGCCAGGAATTCCTTCCCAATCTCCCATCTGTCCCTGCCCTCTGGCACTGGGAAGCCATTCCCTGTGTCCTGTCCCTCCATCCCTTGTCCCCAGTCCCTCTCCAGCTCTCCTGGAGCCCCTTCAGGCCCTGCAAGGGGCTCTCAGGTCTCCCTGGATCCTTCTCTTCTCCAGATGATCCCCCCCAGCTGTCCCAGCCTGGCTCCAGAGCAGAGGGATCCAGCCCTGGGAGCAGCTCCGGGGCCTCCTCTGGACTCTCTCCAGCAGCTCCACGTCCTTGTGCTGCTGTTCCCAGGGCTGGGGCAGCTCTGCAGGGGGGTCTCACCTGAGGGGGCAGAGGGGCAGGATCCCCCCCTGCCCTGCTGCCCACGATCCCTGTGGGATCAGCCCAGGGCACGGGGGGTTAGGGTCCCAGCACACACGGACAGGGCACTTGGAGCTTCCCATTTTTAATCTGGGGGATGTGCTCTGGTGGCGCCCCGTGGGGTTGTTCTTGGTATTTAATACCTGGAGTCATTGGAGAGGGAGCTGTGGCGTCGCAGGAATGGTCCTGAGGAGACTCAGAGCTGGTTCTGTACGGTGGAGTTCACCTTCTGGCAAGGGTGGTGAGGCCTTGGCAGGGGCTGCCCAGGGAGGTTTGGAGTGCCCAGGCCTGGAGGTGTCCCAGGCAGGCCTGGCCGTGGCACTCAGTGCTCTGGGCTGGGGGACAAGGTGGGGATGGGGCACAGGGTGGATCCATGGGCTGGGAGGGCTTTTCCAACTCCAGGGATCCTGGGATTCACGGTACGTTGGACTGGTTACTCTAAAACCTCATTCGACTGGGAAGTGCCCCTCAAAACCTGAGCTCTAATTTGCTGTCCATAATTGATAGGAACAGGATGGCACTTCTTTTTCCTTCACTCCTGGGGCACTGCCCGAGGCTGTTCCAGGAAGTCCCGTGTGGAAGTGACAATTTGTCATCGGGCAGTGAGAGTGAGCAGGGATTACTCAGAGGTGTTCCTGAGAGGAGGGGCTGGGAACAGCCAGCAGAGCAGTTGAAAGCACACAGGAGGAACTGCCCTTTCCTGCAGTGTGGAATTCCTTTGGGGGTTCACTGCCTCAGGACTCTCTGGAAGTGTCCTGAGGGAGCACCAGGATCCTTCCCAGTGCCAGCAGTGGAGCTGCTTGGCTCGGGCTTTCTGGTGCTCCAAAGGGAAGGGTTTGACATGAAGCAGGTTCTCCCAGGGGAATAGGTTATGAATTAAGGATTCAGAGATTGGATTGGTTAGATGGGATGTCGGGAAGGAATTCCTGGCTGGGAGGGTCCTGAGGCCCTGGCACAGAGCAGCTGTGGCTGCCCCTGGATCCCTGGAAGGTTGGGCAGGGCTTGGAACAACCTGGGCTGGTGGGAGGTGTCCCTGCCCATGGCAGGGGTGGGGCTGGATGGGCTTTAAGGTCCCTTCCCACCCAACCCATTCCATGATTTTATTCTATGATTTCTTTGGATGCTTCTGAACACGGGATTGTCCTGCAGTTCTTGTGACAGCTTTGGAAGGTTCAGTCTAATAAGTTTTCTATCCCAAGCAAGTGTTGCCTCCCTGCTGTTCATCTTCCTTCTGGGATCACTTGCAAATCCATGGCACAGTCTTGGTTTGGGACCAACCTTGTTCTATTCCTTAGCTCATTTTTGATTTATTGCCTGTGTTTTAACCAGCTGCTGATTCACAAAAGCAAGGGAGTGTTGCTTTAAAGCTGTTTGGAGAATCCCATTCCCTTCTTGGGAATTCAGCTGAGCCATGGCCTGGCCTGGCCTCGTCCTCCTGTGTTTTCCTTGGCGGGGGGGGGGGTCCAGTTTTGGAACAGCTTGCTGAAAAAGCTCGTTTGGGGCTCAAGTTCAGCAGGTTCAATAAAGTGAGACTTTATTCCCTGCAGCTGGTTATTGGATAACTGGGTTTAAAGGTGGAGAGCTCTTGGGTAAAGCCGTGTGTTCCTGGTGCTCTGTCCCCTCCTGACGTGCTTGGAACTTCCCCACACTCTGGAACTGGGGAGAATTCTCCACATTTTCTGGGGGGGCCTTTGGTTGCTTTGGGTAGCAAAGCTCGAACTTAACTTACTCTTACAGAGGAAACAGAGGAGATTTTGTATTAAAGCCTGGCCAAAAGAAGCAGCAACCTTAAAATTCCCATCGGGAACGTGTGTCTGTCGAGGCTGGAGGCAGTGGGAGCTGGGCAGGGTGTTCAGCTGCTGGAGCTGGAGCTCTCTGGGGGCTTTTAGACCAGGAAGGATGTTACTGGAATGTCAGAAGGATTCAGAAACTGCTTTTGGGAACAAGCAGGATAATGTCCTTCCCTCAGCATTTCCATGTGTTTCCACTTAGTAAGTAAGTGGAAAACATTAAGTGTTTGATTTTTATCAGGAATGGGCTTAAATAGGCCGAAATAAAACATCGGTACATGGCAGTGATTCCCTCCCAGTTTCCAGGAGGAGTTGCACGGAGTGGGATTCCTGGCCCTTTGTGCTCACTTTTCCTGGTCCTGGAGAGCCAAGAGCATTGGAAAGGCTGGGAATGCTGTGGATGTTTGTTTGTGCCTGTGGGAATAACCCTGGGAGAAATAACACAGGGACAGAGCTCGCATAGTCTCGGAATCCCGGAATCCCTGAGGCTGGGAAGGCCTCCCAGAGCAGTGAGCCCAACCTGTGCCCAATCCCCCCTCTTGTCACACCAGCCCGGAGCAACAAGTGCCCTGATTTCCTTTCCCTCTGTCCTCACTGGGAGTTCCAAAAATCTGGGAAGCTGGGTGTGCTCCGTCACCCCAGGGAGCCAGGAACAGGCCATTCCCTGGGGCTGCTCAGCGGGAAGCTGAGAGTTCAGGCATTAAAAATAAACCATGGAAGGACAAATCTCCTACTGCTGTGCCCAGAAGGAGCACGCTGGGCTCACAACATCCTCTGTAAAAGGTGGATATTTTTCCTTTCTGCTGAGGAGGAGCTTTGCAGGCACGGGGAGGGGGGACTGGCCTGGCTCTGGGTGGGATAAAAATAACAAGGAGAAATAGAAAAACAGGCTCCTGATGGAGATGGAGGAAGAACTGCCCAGAGCAGAGGTGGCAAAGGGGGTCCCTTGGTTGGTATTTCTGAACAGCAAGTGAATTAATTGTTAACGTTTTGTAAACTCAGCTTGTGTTTTGTTGGCAAGAATCGTAATAAACCCAACCCCGAGGAGGCAGAGTTTGTTAGTCTTGGAATTCTGTGTCGGAACAGGGAGATTAAATATTTCCTACATTGTCCCAGACAAGTTAAATACCCCAACCTTGCCATTTTATTGTTAATAGGAATTAACTGTGCGGGTTTGAGACTTGTCCTGCTGCGCTTGATCCAGGTGAGGCCCAAACACACCTACAACAACCTCCCGTCCCCTGATGGCCTTGAACTGAAGGAGGGCAGGGTTAGATGGGATATTGGGAAGGAATTCCTGGCTGGGAGGATGGGCAGGCCCTGGCACAGGTTGGGCAGAGAAGCTGTGGCTGCCCCTGGATCCCTGGGAGTGTCCCAGGCCAGGTTGGACGGGGCTTGGAGCAACCTGGGCCAGTGGGAGGTGTCCCTGCCCATGGCAGGGTGGGACTGGATGGGCTTTAAGGTCCCTTCCCACCCAAACCATTTCAGGATTCCGTGATCTTTCGAAGCATACCTAGAGGATTGGTTTCAGTTTCACATTGTTAACCATCTTCCCCAAACCACTGAGTGCCAGGGATGGCCTTGTGTGTCCTCCTTGACTGAAGGCTCTGTGCTCCTCCATCCCTTGTAAACAGTCTCTCTCCAGTGGAACGAGATGATCTTGAAGGTCCCTTCCCACCCAAATCATTCCATAATTAAGGCCTCCAGTCCCATACAAGCAGCATCTGCAGCTGGTTGGGAGGTGGAGCTGTTCCCTGTCCTTCCCTGATCCGTGTTCCCACAAGGATGCTGATCCCTGCAGTCCAGGGAGATTCCCACAGATCCATCCAGGCTGTGCTGCCGGGGATATCCCGACTCTGCCGGACTGGGGGAAGCTGGTGGGCTGTTCCTGCTGCTGGGAGCTTCAGGCTGGACAGGGCTCACTGGAACTCTCACACTGAGCACGTTGTGCTTTTATCCCCAGATACAAGAGCTGGAAACAGCTTGGGAAGCAAAATAGCCGGAGTTATCTTGGGCAGCAGGAATGTGTGACCCTGACACGTTTACCCTCCTGTTCTCATCCTCTGCTTCAGCTCCTTTGCCCTGTTGTTTAAGGAGGGAAAGTGAAACTCGAGCAGTTGGTGTACCAGGGATTGTTTGGAATATCCCCGTGGCTTGGAACAGCCCGGTGGGACCCCAGACAGGCCCTGCCTTGGCTAAAATAAAGCCAGGCTGGAGGTGAGGGATGGCGGCTCCGTGAGGGAACAGCCACTTTTGGAAAGCTTATTTTGGGCTGTTCACAGCTGCTGATCCCTGCAAATCCTCGGGCAGCTCGGGGCTTGTCCGGCTTTACACAACAGGGAGCTGAAATGTGGGAACAGGGAGCTGGAAGGGGGATGTTTGTGGTGGGAGCTGAGGGGCAAGGGGGACACGGGAGGAGCTCAGCACAGGTAGTGAAATCATGGACTCCTGGAATGGGTTGGGTGGGAAGGGACATTAAAACCCATCCAGTGCCACACCTTGCCATGGGCAGGGACACCTCCCACTATCCCAGGTTGCTCCAACCTGGCCTTGGACACTCCCAGGGATCCAGGGGCAGCCACAGCTTCTCTGCCCAACCTGTGCCAGGGCCTCCCCACCCTCCCAGGGGAGAACATCTTTGCTAAGAACTGCACCAAGGGCCTCAGACAGCCCAGGGAAGATCAGAAAGCTTTTCCTAGAGACGTATGAAAAGTTTTGGAAGACTGCAGAATTGCCAGGTTTATAACGGTTTTAAATTTGAAAGGTGAGATTTACGTGTGGATTCCACATATATGTAGGGAATATTTATGTATTTGGGTTAACTGTGCACCCAAACCTTCTACATTTAAGGCCTTTTATGCCAGATTTTCCCTCGGTGAATTTAGAACCAAGCAGAGATAGTTAAAAATATCTGAAGAACAGTTTGTAAGGAACACACCGAGCCCAACAGCATCGCTGTCACTGCAGTGTCACGTAGGTTGAACACTCAGATGCCTGCTCCCAACCCCAAAATTCAGTTGCTGAAATCCCAGGATAACTGAGGCTGGAAAAGCCCTCCCAGCCCATGGATCCCCCCTGTGCCCCATCCCCACCTTGTCCCCCAGCCCAGAGCACTGAGTGCCACGGCCAGGCCTGCCTGGGACACCTCCAGGCCTGGGCACTCCAAACCTCCCTGGGCAGCCCCTGCCAAGGCCTCACCACCCTGTGGCTCTGCTCTGGTGACTGGAAGGGACAGCCCCCATCAGTGGAAGGTGTCCCTGCCCGTGGTCTAAAGGGGCTCCAGGAGAGCTGGACTTGGGACAAGGGATGGAGGGACAGGACAAGGGGAATGGCTCCCCACTGCCAGAGGGCAAGGGTACAAGTGACAGAATGAGAGGAAACAGCCTCAAGTTGTGTCAGGGGAGATTTTGTTTGGATACTGGGGAAAATGCCTTCATGGAAGGGGTTTGTCAGGCGTTGGGAGAGGCCCCGCAAGTCGGTGGCAGAGTCACCATCCTGGAGGTGTTCAGGACACGTGTGGATGTGGCACTTGGGCACGTGGGGCAGTGGTGACCGTGCTTGGGGGGGTTGGACTCGATGATCTCGGGGGTCTTTTCCACCCCTAACAAATCCAGGATAACGAGCAGCAGAGGTGCAGCGTTAACCGTCCCCTTTCTGCCTCCCAGCCAGCCGTGTCCCATCACCATGTTCTGGAAGTTTGATTTGAACACAACGTCGCACGTGGACAAGCTGCTGGACAAGGAGGATGTGACACTGGAGGAGCTGATGGACGAGGATGACGTCCTGCAGGAGTGCAAGGCCCAGAACCGCCGGCTGCTGGACTTCCTGTGCCAGCAGCACTGCATGGAGCAGCTCGTCACCCTCATCACCCATGAGCCCCCCCTGGACATGGACGAGAAGGTCCGATTCAAGTAGGTATTGGGGTCCTGTCCTCCCCCAACACCCACAGATCCCGGGGCTGCAAACCGAGGGGTCCCGTCCTCTGGTGCCAGGGGTGTCACCTCCCTGGGGGGGGAAACAAGGCTTTGAGCGCTGGGGACATTTCTCAGCATTTTGGGGCTTGTAGGGCATTTTCAGAACCTTTTGGCTTTATTTTTAAGTAGTTGAACGTGGAGCTTGTCTTATAAAAATGTCTCTTGCTGTTCACTCCAAATCAACGTCTCCAAAGTCCCTCGAGGAGGGTTTTATTGGAATTGCAGCACAAGAGGGAGAAATCTCTGAAGTCAAAGGGTTTTCAAACCCCCAGAAGAAAGTGAGCTGTAAAACGAGTAGAAAATGTAATATTCCCAGTGTGCTGGACATTCAGCCCCTGCTGATTCCAGGGATCAGAGTTCCAGAGGACCTGACTCTGCTCAGACTCTGCTGAGCTCCTCGCAGGGTTTGGTTCTCACAGGAACTTGTGCTTATCCACTTTTGACCAAATGTATGCTTCAGAATATTTACATTTTGGAGTTGGGAAGTTAGTTTGTTTGCCTTTGTTAAGTTTATATAAAAATAAAGGGTTGCTCTGACTATAAACAAATAAAACCAGGCAGGTTTTTCCTGGTGGGAATCGGTCAGTGTTGGCCATTGCTCAAAGGCCCCAAAACTGGGACTGTTTGGGTTTACTGTCAGGTGAGACAGTTGATAACTGTCTTTAGGGGACTGTTCCAGGTGGGAAGGACTTGCTGGCTGGGAGGGTGGAGAGGCCCTGGCCCAGTTTGTCCAGAGCTTCTGTGGCTGCCCCTGGATCCCTGGATGTGTCCCAGGCCAGGTTGGGTGGGGTTTGGAGCAACCTGGGCCGGTGGAAGGTGTCCCTGCCCATGGCAGGGGGTGGCACTGGATGGGCTTTCAGGTCCCTTCCCACCCAAACCGTTCCACAATTCCATGATTGTAATGGCACAGGGAAGGTGGAGACAAAGACAGAGGTTTCAAGGAGCAAATTCCTCTGGGTCACTGTGGCTGACCTGGATGGGGCAGTTTTTGGAAGTTTTTGGAGTCCCACGGGCAGACAAGGCACAGAAGCCTTTCCAGAGCCTGGGGAGGCACAGGAGAGGGGAGAGAGGGTTTGAGCTTATGAGAAGCTGGGAAGCTTTTGGAATAAATAAAGGCTAAGCAGGAAGAGTGGACTCTTGTCTAAATCCAGATGGAATCCCAGTTTTGGCTCTTCAGAAAAGGTTATGAGAGTTTGTGAAATTGGAATGGGGAGAAACTCGATAGGTCTGGAAGGACGTGCGGCTCGGGATGGCGTGAGCTGGGGAAAGGGAATCGTCAAATCCCTCCTTCTGGAGAGGCTGGGATGGAAGTTCCCAAAGTTCAGAAGGGAACTGCAAAGAGAAAAACTCCACAGTAAAGCCCCATCCAAGCAGAATGTGTGGAGTTGAGCACCTGGAGGGAGACCTGGAGCAAGAAAGGAAAGCGTGAGCTCTTGGAATGTGGTGGCTGTTTGGAATGGATTGGTGATGTAGTGAGGTGTCCCCAGAACCCGCTGGGACCACAGGGTGGGGAGAACACAACTTCCAGGGGTGTCAGAGGGTGCCTTGGGGGACAGAGGGTGAGTGTCAGGTGAGGTGAGTTTCCTGCAGCCTGGAAACCAGCAGGGCTGGGACAAGGTGCCTGAAGGGAAAGGGTGAGGTGATGGATCAGGACCTGGGGGTGTGGAGGCTGCAGGAACAGAAGGTTCTGGAACAAGGAGAGGGTTCATTTCTCCCCTGTGCCCAGAGAAGCACCACACACGGATTTTTAGGAATAGTGGATGCCTTTTGCATGGAGCAATGAGCCAGAAAAAGGAGAAATGAGTCTCCATGTCCCCTTGAGGGCTCTGGGAAATGTAATGGGTGTAAAATCCCTGTGTATTGGAACCATAATGCCCTGAGCTTTAGCGTCCTCTGAGCAGGAAAGAGCACAGAAACAGCATCACCAGGGCCTTGGTGGGGTGGTTTGGGGAGTTTTAGGACTGGAGCTCCATAAATACAAGGAGCCTGTTTGGGAAGTGCGTGGTGCTGGGAAAGGGGGCAAAGCTTCCAGCTGGCCTGGGAATGTTTTAGTGGCTTGTGGAGGGGGGAGAGCTTGGATTGCAAAGATTGAAAAAGGTCCTGATGTAGAAACCAGGTTTGATTAGAAACAAGTAACCCTTTGAAGGTAAAAGTACATCCTCACGAGAGGGAATCAGTCATGGAATGGTTTGGGTTGGGAGAACCTCAAAGCCCATCCAGCCCCACCCCTGCCATGGGCAGGGACACCTTCCACCAGCACAGGTTGCTCCAAGCCCCATCCAACCTGGCCTTGGACACTTCCAGGGATCCAGGGGCAACATGAGCCAGGGCCTGCCCACCCTCCCAGGGGAGAACATCTTCAGGAAGGGCTGTCCCCAGGGGAGGTTTCCCAGGGAGTTCCCGCTGTCGTTGCAGGTATCCCAACACGGCCTGCGAGCTGCTGACCTCGGACGTGCCGCAGATCAACGACAAGCTCGGCGGGGACGAGACTCTGCTCAACATCCTCTACGACTTCCTGGATCACGAGCCTCCCTTGAACCCTTTGCTTGCCAGTTTCTTCAGTAAGACTATCGGGAACCTCATTGCACGGAAAACGGAACAGGTAGTGCTGGGCACACGTGGTCTCCTTTGCTGCCCCCCAGGAGCTTGGGGCAGTCTGAGGGTCAGGTTAGAGGTTGGAGTTCAAATGTAGTCTCCCAAAAGGTCTTGGAATTCGTCGCTTGAGGGAGGTGCTGGCTTAGGCAGGCACCTTCCCAGAGTTTTGGGGTGGGATCTGCCGCAGTCGGGGTGTTCCCGTGCCACAGCTGAAGGTTTGTTTTCCATACTAAGGCATAGTGAGGCATTCTGTGGTCGTCAGAGCCTCGGTCTCATCCCTGTAAAAGGGGTGCTGAGCAGGGGTTTGGGAATGTGCACATCCCAGTTAAATACTGGTTTTTAAAATGAAGGCTGTCAGAGACTGAGAGAAAAGCACAATTCTCCAGCTTCACTTGATGCTCTTATCTCTGTGGCCTTGGGCTTCTTCTGTGGTGCAGAGGAGACAAAAGTTGGCTATAAAGGTTGTGTTTAGTCCTGCCATGAGATAAGAACATTATTCTCCTGTTCTCTGGAGAGTTCCCGACCTCGTGGCCGCTGGGATCAGGGTTGGGTGGCTGGGAGGTGAAGCCCAGGGGTTGTGTGTGTGTGTGTGTGGTGCTGGCAGCTGACGGGGGCTCCCTTTCCTCCCAGGTGATCGCATTTCTAAGGAAAAAGGACAAATTCATCAGCCTGGTGCTAAAGCACATCGACACATCAGCCATGATGGACCTGCTGCTGCGGCTCATCAGCTGCGTGGAGCCCGCGGCGCTGCGGCACGACGTGCTCAACGTGAGGGCTGGGCCTGGGGGCTGCCCTGCTGGGCTCTGCTGCTGGGAATGGGCCCTGGGAGCTGCCCTGCTGGGCTCTGCTGCTGGGAATGGGCCCTGGGAGCTGCCCTGCTGGGCTCTGCTGCTGGGAATGGGCCCTGGGAGCTGCCCTGCTGGGCTCTGCCAACAGGGATGGGGCTCTGGGGGGAACCAGGGTCCTGTGGGTCGCTGATTCTGAGAGCAGGCCCTGGCCCAGGTTGGCCAGAGAAGCTGTGACTGCCTCTGGATCCCTGGAAGTGTCCAAGGCCAGGTTGGACGGGGCTTGGAACAATCTGGGCTAGTGGAAGGTGTGGATATAGGAGGTGGCACTGGATGGGCTTTAAGGTCCCTCCCAGCCCAACCCAACCAATTCCATGATTCCATGGGCTTTGCAGTCCATTCCAAAGCATCCTGTGATTCCGTGATTCCATTGTTCTAAGATTCTGTCCTTGCAGAAACCTCCAGAGTCTTTTTCCTTTTAGTGAGTGTTTGGTGAGTTATTCCCAAGGCAGCTGGGAATGCATTTGGTTATTTTGAGGGATGCCACACATCCAGCAGTTGGCCTGGAACAGTTGGGTGGAGATGAGGATGAGCTTGTAGGGGAGTTTCCCAGAGTTATTTAGGTTGTAGTTCCATAGCAGGGTGGAAATCAGAATCCATCCCTGTCCGTGCTCAGGGAATTTGGGTCCTGCCTGTGGCTGGGAGTAGGAGAGAGGAGGAAGGGCTTCCCCTTCCTGAAAAGCCTGAAAAGCTTCTCAAAACTCCTCTTGTTCCGAGTTCTGGGAAATCAAACAAGGATTTTCTTTTCCTCCAGTGGCTCAATGAAGCGAAGATTATCCAGAGACTCGTGGAGCTGATCCATTCCAGCCAGGACGAGGACGTGAGTGTGACCAGAGTCTGGGCTCTGGGGGTGAGGGGTCCTGCAGGGTCTGTCCAGGAGACTCCCTGGTCCCTCTGGAGATGTCCTGGAGACCTGTGGAGGAGCTGAGGGACAACCTCAGAGTGTCCTGTCTACAAGAGCCCTTTGTTATGGTTTTAATTTGGTTTGAATCTGGTTTGTACTCCCAATTCCTTGGTTCATTTTGCTGCTGCCTCAGTTCATCTCAAACCTGCAGGCAAGGGGAACGTCACTGGCTTTAAGGAGGAACCTGCTATTCCTTGAAAATCTTTTAAAATTGTGCAGTTCTCACATCTTTTGGCCCATAAGTAGGAATTCAGTCCTAAAATCGACAAGATGAGTTCTCTGAGCCCAGAAAAAGTGGCAGTGCCAACCCTGATTCCCTCAGCTCATCCCAGCCAAAATTACGCCTCTGGGAGGAAAAATTGGGAAGTGCTGGTGGATCTGTGAGTCTGAGCAGAGCTGTCAGGGGTGATGCTGAACTGCAGCTGCTCCAGAGAGAGGCTTTGATTGGTGGCCAGAACGAGAGGATTAATCCCTCAAAATACCCCTGCAAAGCCTTTGAATCCACAGTAATTAAGTTGTAAAGGGTTTTATCAAAGCATTTCTTTCTCTTCAGGCGGGAAACCTGAGCGGGGAGCAGGAGGGATGAGACGCTTGTGTTGGGAATGTGCAGGTTGAGGAGGGAGATGAAAAAGAACCTTCATTTTCATCAACTCCTGGACTGCAGTTAATCATTGAGTCCGGACCAGTCTCCCTTTTTGATTTTAAGATCTGTGAATGTTCTGATCAGGGGTGTGTCTAACAGGGGAGCCACCTCCAGTGTGGCAGGAAAAATTGGGATCGATCCCTGTTGTTGCACTCCCGGTGCGGTTCCGTTTCCCCTGACTGTGCTTCGTGTCCTTGTTCCAGAGGCAATCCAACGCTTCCCAGACCCTGTGTGACATCATCAGGCTGAGCAGGGACCAGAGCACGCAGCTCCAGGACGCCCCGGAGCCGGATCCCCTTCTCACAGCACTGGAATCGTGAGTACCCGGGCTGGGGCTCCCTCAGGGATTGTTCCGTGCACCCAGGGCATGTCCAGCCTGGCCACAGCTCCTGTGCCAGCCAGGAGGGTGCTCTGAACTGCCCCTGCTGGGGTTTGTGGCTCCATCTGAAGGCAGCAGGTGGGCCTCAGGGAGCCCAAAGTTCCTGACCTGGTCCAACGTGAGGCAAAACCCTCTCACATCGGAGAGGTTTCAGGCTGGGAGAGTTGGGGTGTTCAGAAGGTTGTGAGAGGCCTCACGGCGCCTTCCAGGGTCTGAAAGGGCTACAGGGAAGTGGAAAGGGACTGGAATGCCAGGACAAGGGGGAATGGGTTCAAATTGAAAGAGGGGAAGTTTAGGTTGGATATTGAGGAGGGATTCCTGGCTGGGGGGGTGGGCAGGCCCTGGCACAGCCTGCCCAGAGAAACTGTGGCTGCTCCATCCCTAGAAGTGTCCAAGGCCATTTGGACAGGGCTTGGAGCAACCTGTGCCCCTGGAAGGTGTCCCTGCCCATGGCAGGGGTGGCACTGTCTGTCTCTAAAGTCCCTTCCCACCCAACCCATTCCACAAGTCTGTGGTATCCCAAACAACGTTCAGTGTGAGCCGTGTGCCACCAGCGTTGATTTTCCCGGTTTGCTCCATTCCCTCGGTGTTTTTCTTTGCTCTTTGTAATGTACATTTAAATTATTTATGTACCATGTTTTTCTGCTTCTTGTGTTTGCTTCAAACCGAAAATTTTCCTGGAGGTTCTCCGTGAGATTGAAACCAGAACCAGGCTCTTTCAGGCCCGGAGGGAACATTTTGACAGGAAAGGGCTGAAAAGGAGCTGTGCAGTGAACAGCAGAGCAGCTGCAGCTGGGGCTTCAAACTCCCCCTGGACATGTTTGTGTCCACCCAGAGCTCCTCAATTCCTGTGACAGTGCTGGTGTTCTCTCCCGATTCAGAGCTCTCAGTTCCCACAGGACTGTAAGGGCATCCCATGGTGTGTGGGGGTGGGAATGGATGTGGGTCCTGCTGCACACAAGCACTGGGAAGCCACCAGGACCTTCCTGGGCTTGACATGGAGCTCTGCCCCTGCCAGGACCTGCTGCTCTTCCTTAAATGCTTCATTTCCTTTGCGGCACCTGCAGGAATGGGGCAGATCTTTGTGCCATGGACATAATCCTGTCCTGGCAAGTAGCACAGCGTTGGATTTTCATGGAGTCCCAGGATGGTTTGAGGTGGGAAGGGACCTTAAAAATCATCTCCCTGCCATGGGCAGGGGCACCTCCCACCAGCCCAGGTTGCTCCAAGCCCCATCCAGTTTTGTAGAGGGCTGTGGGACCCTGCGCTTCCAAAAACATCTCTAGAATTCCTGGTACCACTTCATTGTCCAAGAAATAAAGGATATTTGAGCAAAAGTGATTTTTTTGCTTCTCTATTCCCTTTCTGTTGAAGGTCACAAATCCCGTTACTTTTTTTCCCAGCATTTCTGGTGACCTTTTTGATTTTGGATAACTTTTATCATCTCTGAGTCAGGAATTAATGATCAGCTGGGGCAGGATGAAGGAGCCAGGACCAGGGTTATGGAATAAACCCTAAATCCAGATTTCAGAGGCTGCTGGCTGGGTGAAAAAACAGTGAACTCAGTTAATTACAGGAAATTTACTTTTTTTTTTTCCTGACTCTGCCTCTCCTGCCTTTGCTGACGGGGTGTTTTAAGAGGCTCCTCATTAACATAATCCTCTCTCGTGCATTATTCATCTGTTTTTACATTTTTATCTCATATTTTATTTATACCAGTGGAAATATGTTAGGAAATAGTACAAATTGGGCTGTGAACTTGAGCAATGCTGGTTTAAGCTGGACCTGTGACTTAGGAGGGCAAGGAAGGCACTCACCGAGTGCTGGATTTTGAGGGATCTGTCGTTGACATCCTTGGGATCCTCGCGGGAAGAGCCTGAGTTCTGTGGTTCTGGTGGATAATTGCAGATGATCAGCAAGAGCTTCACTTTTATAACTTTAATAACTTGCACTGACAGAGCTGGCACCGGGGTTGTGCTCCGGGTTAGAACCACGAGGGGGTGAAGGAGAAGGACAGGTTGGTTTGGGGTCTGGGTGTTTGTACCCAGGTTCAGAAAGCAGAACCAGTCACGTGCCGTGGGACTTCACCGAGCAGTGTCTTTATTCCTTCCCAAAATAACTCAATAAACGTGGCAGCCCCTTTTTCTTTTTTTCCCCCCCAAAGAAGACCCACAGGTGGGTATTTTGTGATGAAAGCAGCTGCCGAAATCCGTGTGATTCTTACCCCGTGGTGTCACCCAACAGGCAGGAATGTGTGGAGCAGCTCCTGAGGAACATGTTCGATGGAGAGCAGACGGAGAACTGCATCGTCAACGGGACGCAGGTTCTGCTGACGCTGCTGGAGACGCGGCGCTCCGGGTGAGTCGGACCGGGAGCAGCTTTGGGAACCCCCCTGTCCAGATTTATTGGGCAAAAAGGACGTTTTGGGGGCCTGGTGGGAAGTGTCTGCAAGGGCAGGCAGTGCCAGGAGAAGAGGAAATGACTTGAAGCGAAAAGGGGAGATTTAGATGGGATATTGGGAAGGAATTGCTGGCTGGGAGGGTGGGCAGGCCCTGGCCCAGGTTGGGCAGAGAAGCTGTGGCTGCCCCTGGACCCCTGGGAGTGTCCAAGGGCAGGTTGGAGCAACCTGTGCTGGTGGAAGTTGTCCCTGCCCATGGCAGGGGGTGGGACTGGATCGGCTTTAAGGTCCCTTCCCGCCCAAAGCACACCACAATTCCATGATTCTCTGTGTGTGACTGTATAGTTCTAATTTTGCTTTTAAAAGTTATCTCCCCTTTTATTTCTTCTTGTGGAGAAAGAGGAGAGAAAAGTCAAAGAGGGGTTTGTGGAGGGGAGTGAGACATTGAACATCTCACTGTTCAAAAAGGAGGAATCAGGAAGGGTGGAGATCATGGAGCTTCAGGGAGAGGCCATGGAGGGCAGGACAGGAGGGGGCACTGGGGAAACACCAAACAAGGTGTTGGTCAGAAGGTCATGGCAGAGTTGAACTGAGAAGGAACTGAGACAGGAATTGTGTCGGGGCTGGTTCCTGGGATCTCTGGAGCTTTGTCAGCTGGAGGCTCAGGGATTGCTGCCCAGCTCATTGCTGACTGTCTGGAATTCCATTTCCTAACGGAGTGCAAGTGTTTGTGTTACTGCAGATGGGTGGTAGAGCTGTTGTAATTTCCTCCCAGCCAGTAAAGAGGGGTGATGAGCACAGCTCCAGCCCCTCAGGCTTCCCATCACTTTGTGTCTTCATGTGCCTCTTTTTGAACACCTGGGGAGGATTTACAGCTTTTAACAAATATTTGTAGTTAACTTGCTGGTGTCATTTGCTTCTCAAATGTTTGGGGACTTTTAAAGACCGGGAAGCCCTTCAGGAATGTGTCTCTGTCACCTCAGGCACAGGTTTGACACGTGAAGTTTGATATCAGGTTTGATACTTGAAGAGCATCTTGTAAATGCTACATTACTATAATGTGTGTAAATATATTGTGTGAATATATTCTGTGGCTGGAAATGTTTGTTTTTCATATTCACAGTTATTTTTTCAGAGAAAATCACTGACTAGCGTGGCCAGTGAGACTGGAGACCCTTGTAAGGTTTTATCAGATCTCCAGCTCAGTGGACACTTGAGATGTAAAGGAGAATTGTTTTAGTGGCACTGCCGATTGAACAAGTTGGGCAGCGATTTTAATACCACAAAGTCACGGAATCCCTGGGTGGTTTGGGTTGGAACGGAACCTGAAAGACCCGTGTGCTACCGTGTGGGTTGTTAAAACACCGGGAAGATTTATGCCGAGGGAATTGTCCTGCTCTTCCCCTGGCAGAGTGGAAGGACTGATGGACTCGTACACTCAGGGATTCGAAAGGTCTTACACTGTCAACAGCAGCATCTTGCACGGGATCGAACCACGGCTCAAGGACTTCCACCAGCTGCTGCTCAGCCCACCCAAGGTAGGGTGTGTGCTGACACACAGGTCTTGGGCAGTGCCAAGAGCAGGAGGCTGCCACGGGCAGAGGGCCTGGGGAGGGAAATTCACTCGTCAGTGTGATAATTCAGGTGCTCGGGGATTAGGCAGGAGGAATCTATGAGCTGTTGTGCTCAGGGAAATCCAAGAAAAACAGACACTTGGGACTGGGGAATTGAGTGAGGATGGTGAAGAGGAAGGGAACTTTTAATTAGTGGATGTTTGGGTTTTAATCTTCAGATTTTGGAGGTCAGAGGCTCCCAGCGGTCATAGGGACTGGGAGGGTGGTTTAGGCTTCCCTGCGGAGAAATGAAGTGGTTCTGTGAAATCCCAGAATCCCAGGATAGTCGGGGTTGGAAGGGCTCTCTGGAGACCATCCCCTGCCCAGGCAGGGTCACCCAGAGCAGGTGGCACAGGCACATTCTGAGTGCCTTTGGAATGTCTCTGGAGAGGGACACTCCACCCCCTCCCTGGGCAGCTGCTCCAGGCTCTGCCACCTCCGTGGCAAGAAGTTCTTCCTCGTGTTGAGGTGGAACTCGGGGTGTAATTTCTGGCCATTGGGAAGCAAACCCCCTGTGTGTGTGTGTGCCCTGGAGGGGTGCTGATGAGAGCTGGCCCCTGCCCTGTTCCCACAGAAATCCGCAATCCTGACCACGATCGGGGTCCTGGAGGAGCCGCTGGGGAACGCGCGGCTCCACGGCTCCCGGCTCATCGCGGCGCTGCTCCACACCAACACTCCCAGTATTAATCAGGAACTATGCAGACTCAGTACCATGGATTTATTACTTGTGAGTATCCCAGCGGGACACCGGCAGCGGGGAGAGGGGAAGGACTTCCCGCTGGGAACAGTTTTGCTTTCCCTTTCATCTCCTTGGCACGAGGGGGCTGGAGCCTAATTACTCCTCTAATCTGCTGCGGGAGCATCCAGCCCTGGAACAGCCTTTGTGATCCAAATCCAATTGTTTGGGATTTGGAACGGAGCCTCACACTTAACATTTCTTGTTAATGCAGTGGAGGGTGTGTGAAACACTCTGGTTGTGTTGTGTGTGAACTCCTGTAGTGCTGGGAACTGGACTTCCTCACAGCATCCCAGGATCCCAGAGGTTGGAAAAGCCCTCCCAGCCCATGGATCCACCCTGTGCCCCATCCCCACCTTGTCCCCCAGCCCAGAGCACTGAGTGCCACGGCCAGGCCTGCCTGGGACACCTCCTTTGATTGTCCTGCTGGGAACAGGGACCAGGTCTGGAAGGTTCTGATATAACCTGGGCGACCCTAAGAGAATTATTTCCATACTTAGAAATTATTAGTTACTCTTTTCTTAGGATTAAATCAGCCACAGAGTAGTTAGGTTGGTTTTTTCGGCATGTCTGTGCTGTGAGTCCTGCCTGGGAGCGAGAGGATTCCCAAGTGCTCAGTTTATTGGGAAATGTTCATTTATTTCCCAATAAACTGAGCACTTGGGAATCCAGAGGCAGCAGAGCCCAGCCAGCCCTCAGTGGCTACTGGGGTGGAGAAGGAAAATTGTTTTAGTGGAATTGCTGATTAAACAAGTTGGGCAATGATTTAATATCACAAAGTCACAGAATCCTAGGGTGGTTGGGGCTGGAAGGGCCCCTGCAGATGTTTGACCGTTAAAAACAGGAAGATTTATCCACACCGAATTAATTCTTCTACTTCTTCCTCTTTCTTCCAGGACTTATTTTTTAAATACACGTGGAATAACTTTTTGCATTTCCAAGTGGAACTGTCCATAGCAGCTATCCTGTCCCACTCTGTGCAAGAGGGAAAGCCCCCCACGAGCGACCAGGAGAGCAAAGAGGAGGCTCCGAACGGGAACGCGGCGCACGCGGAGCCTCCGGCCAACACCCCCGAGAACCTCATGGTCACCCACGTGAGTCACCCCAGCCCGGGTTCCCTCTGCGCTGGATCCACCGGGAATCGGTGGATCGACCATTCCAGAGCGGGAATTTTTTATTCTTAGTACTCTGTTGTTGTTTGCTGTTGGTTCTTGTGGCTCCGCATCCGCTTTTGTACGTTTGTTTTTAGCCTCCTGTTACAAAAATAAACGTAAAAATCACCACGTTCAGTGGGCTCATGGATCCATTGGTCTTTAATTCCATTTGTTTAGTAAAAATACCTGTAAATTTTGGACAAAAAAACCCCTCCCTGAGCACGTTTCAGCTTCCCTTTTGGGGCCCTGCTGGCGAAACCTCCGTGCTGTGGCTCCAAACGCCAGCAGCGTTTCCATTCCTGCTGCTGGAAAGCCCAAAAGAAGGGGGATGTCACAGGTGTTGCTGTTCTCCCTGAATCCTCAGGGAAAATAATTGGGAAAGGAGGAATTCTTGGGCGAGGGAAGTGCTGAAATCTGAGGTTTTGAGGAGTGAAGGGAGGAACAGAAGAACCCACGTTCAGACTCGTGGGCTGTGAGTGTTTCTTTGGAAAATCCTGACTGTTCTCCCTCTTTTTTTTTTTTTTTTTTCCCTCCAGCTGTTCCAGAAGTGCTGCCTGGTGCAGAGGATACTGGATGCCTGGGAAGCCAATGACAAAATCCAGTAAGGAATTGCTGCTCCAGGGCTGCACATTGAACTGTTGGGAGGATTTACAGTCTGAACGCACTGGGATTTTGGGATTTGGGAATGGGGTGATTTGCATGTGAAAAAGCCAAACTCCCCAAATACACATAGCATTTGAAAGCCTGATTATTTTTTGGGGTATCTTTAATAACACCTCATCCCAAACACACAATCTGCTGCTTTCCCAGGAAATCACAAAGAATATTCACTTCTTTCTTTCTTGTATTTTTTGTTTTAAATCCATAGTTATGTTCTCCCTAGTATGGAAAACTGTGTGGAAATTGAGGTGGCCAAGCATTTTTGCCTGGATTTGCCCCGTATTTCATAGTTTACCTCTATAAACCCCTTGGGTTTTGTGCTGATTTCCAGTGATAAGAACTAAATAATTAAAAAAAAAATCCTAAAACATTTTAAAGTGAAAACACTTCGGAGGCTTCACTTTCCTTGTCCGGTGGAATGTTTTGGTCCTCCCTCACTGTTTTGAGTTCTCGAACTCCCACTGGAGCTGGTTTAGGTCAGGACTGATGGGTTGGGGTTTGATGATTTTTTTTTTGTTTTGTAGTTTTGGGGAGGTTTTGGTCTTTTTCCCTCCTACAGCCCCTTGCCTCGACAGCAAATCCTGCTGGTAATAATTTCCTTGCCCAGTGGCTGGTTCTGTAGGTACCGGCAATATCTGGTTGTTCCTTGAGGGTGTTCCCAACGCCAGGAGAAGGGAAGCAGCCGGAATCCTGGAATGCCGGGGGGCTGGGAGGCTGTCCCGGGGCTGCCCCTGCCCCGGCCCCGGCACTACCGCCCCGCTGTGTGTCCGCAGGGCAGAAGGAGGGATGAGGAGGGGCAACATGGGCCACCTGACACGCATCGCCAACGCCGTGGTGCACAACATGGAGAAGGGCCCCATGCAGGCCCAGATCAGCGACTTCATCAAAGGTACCTCCCAGCCCTCGGCTCTGCTCCCCCTCAGAGAAAACAGGGTCCTTTGGGAAACGCCCCAGTGTCCCAGAACTGAGGGATGTGCTGGCGGATTTGGCTGCTCTTTGCTTTCGTACGGGGAGGCTCGAAATGTCGGAGCTCTTGTTTTTGCAGCCAGAGGCTGAAGGGCTCCTTTTGGGGCCAGAGGGATTCTCTCCTTCTGGATTTATGGTGCTGATGTGCAGCTTTCCTGGGGGGGTGTCTGTGCATCCTTATTCCTTGTCCATGAGGACCTGGAGTGACAGGCCAGGGGGGAATGGCTTCCCAGTGCCAGAGGGGAGGGTTAAATAGGGTATTGGGAAGGAAGTGCTGGCTGGGAGGGTGGGCAGACCCTGGCACAGGTTGCGCAGAGAAGCTGTGGCTGCCCCTGGATCCCTGGAAGTGTCCAAGGCCAGGTTGGAGCAACCTGGGCCAGTGGAAGGTGTCCCTGCCCATGGCAAGGAGTGGAATGGGATGGGCTTTAAAGTCCCTTCCCACCCAAACCATTCCATAACAGAATTATTACACCTGTCTGAAGAAAGAGAGACACAGGAATTGAAAAGCAGAACTTCAGCCACACTGTGGCTGTTTGCACAGAGGTGGAGGAGAAGAAGTTGTGTATCTTTATCCCCCAGAACTCCGGAGGAGCTCAGGTTGTTCCCACCACTCACATCTTACGGTTTGACCTCCCGGGAGCTGCGGCTTCCTCGGCAGGTTTTGCTGTGGTTGGGAAAGCACGAGTGGAGTGACTCCCTTTGCAGAGCCCTCACACCTTGCTCGGCTCCAGTGCCCTCAGAGCTGATCCTGGTGGTGCCCTTCTCGTTGCAGAGCTGCCTGAGGACTGCCGGGGGAGGTGGGAGAGCTTCGTGGAGGAGACGCTGACGGAGACGAACCGGAGGAACACGGTGGATTTGGTGAGCGCAGCGACCCGAGTTCTCCTGGCCCTCCTTTCACTAAAAAAAAAAGTGATATTTCTGGTTTTCTTTCTCATTGTGCTGTTTTTTCTGAAGAATTTCAAGTGTAGAGCATAGAAAACATATTCCAAAGTAGTTCTCCAAGCAGCAGCTGATCCGTGTTGATGAACTCCAATCCATGTTATTCCTCGGGCCAGTCTCTTCCTGGGAGGAGTTTGGTCTTTGTGGGGGTGGAACTAAAATACTGGAGCTTCCTCAGCTTTGCCTTGTGCTCATTCCTTGGTCCTTCTCCCAGGTGAGCACCCACCACCTGCACTCCTCCAGCGAGGATGAGGACATCGAAAGTGCTTTTCCCAATGAACTTACTCTCCAACAGGTGAGTTGACAGCAACCCTTCCCGATTCCCGGGAAAATTGCTGCTCTGGTTTGCCCTTGGAGGAAGCCAGAAGTACCCTCTGGGTGTCCGTGGTGGGTTTCAGGGGCAGCACTGGGGGAAAACAACCCAATGACAAAACCCACCACAACTTTTTAACAGGAGTAGTGAAGCCCACAGTGGGAATTCCTGCCTGTCTTTGGGAGGAGCTGGGAGCGGATCAGCGTTGTCAGCACAGGCTTCACAGAAGTGTGTGCGATCCCGCTTTGGGAGAAGGGGGTTGGAGTGAGGGTTTCTCCAAGTCTGTCACTTTTTGGTGCTGTTAGTGCTTTTGTAGGGCAGGTTTTTTTCCTCCCAGCTCAGTGCAGGGTCCTGGAATGTCTCGGGACCCCCTCGTGACGGTGGGTTTGGGTCCCTCTCCCAGGCCTTCTCCGAGTACCAGATCCAGCAGATGACAGCCAACTTCGTGGATCAGTTCGGCTTCAACGACGAGGAGTTTGCAGACCAGGACGACAACATCAAGTGAGTTTGTGGTTCTTTAGCGTTTGAGCCTCTTGGCGTCTCACCTTTCTGCTGGGTCAGGTTTAAAATGGACCTCCTTCTCCCTCCCTGGGTTTGAAACGAGCAGGGGAGGGATCAGTGGCTGGGAAAACACGGAGCTGTTTTTATAGGAGCCCGGCCCTACTCTCCAAAGGCGGTTGTGGAACCAAGGGAAAAGTATTTCTTCATTTTAAAGAGGAATGGTTTAAATAAAACACGCAATTATTATTAACCAGCCCCGCTCTAGGAGAAGTTTAATTGCGGAGAAAGCAAAGCATTGGAGCAGGTTCTGGGCGATTAAACACATATTGTCCAAGGAATTAAATTGTCATTGAAATTAGGAATGGAAGAATCGTGGTCTGATGGAGTCCACGGAAAAAATGAGCCATTTACTCCCTTCTGAGGAAGGGAACAGAGATAAGGAGGAGCAAGGACAGCTCAGAGGAGGCAGGAGAGGGGGATTTGATGTTACACAACTTGCTGAGTTCAGAGCTCAGAATTTGCTGCTTTTATAGAATTGCTTTAATCCCATTAAAACTGCAGCTCATCTTCTCTCCTTAAAGATGCACCTGGGACTGTGATCATCCCACTTGGCCATAACGGTTCTGAAATTGGAGCCATTTAGTTCTGGACACAGAAGGGCTCCAGGGCATCCCAATGTTCTGCTCCTCAGCTTTGCCCCTTCACTTCAGCTGCTGGAGGGTTTGTCTCCATCCCAGGAATTCTTTGGGACCCAAGGGGAGTGTGGCAGCACCTCTGTCCTTCATCCAAGGTTCTTCCTGAGCCTTGTAGATGTCAGGACTTTAATAAGGCCAGAAAGTTCCAGACTGAATCAGAGCTGAATTGAACAGAGATTACTTCATTCTACACACTTTAAAAAAACAAAACAAAACAGATTTTTCACTTGTATCAGCAGCAAATGTGACCCTGTGTGTCTGTGTAGGTGCAGGGGAGGACTTAAATTCCGTGAGGAGCTGCCAAAGATTCCTCTTGAACATTGTAAAGTGAACATGATGCTGAAAAAAGTCCATGACTGGGGTTTTATCACTTTATTTGTGATTGGGAAAGGAGAAAGTACTACAAAACGTGGAATATTGTGAGACTGGTGCTCCCTGCCAGGCGTTGGGAACTGTGGGAGATGTGAATTGGAGTAGTTAACAAATGTTAGTAACGTTTCAGTGTCCTGGGGATTTGCAGGATGGTATTTTAAACTGAACAGTCTTTATGTTGCTGTGCTTTTGGACAGTGGCATTTTCTTTAAACAGGGTGGATGAACTCTGCCTGGCCCAGACTGTGTGGGAATGGGGAGTTTTTGGGCTGCAGCTCCCTCTGCTGTTCTCCCAGCGGGCTCCTCTGGGGCCACACAGCAAGTTGGGTCATTCTATGGTTTTTACAGCACAGTGACACACCGGGGGTGTGAGCCACTCACACACTGAGATTCACAGAGTTCCAGAATCACTGAGGTTGGAAAAGCCCTCCCAGATCAGAAGGTCCCCCCTGAGCCTCCTTTTCTCCAGGATGAGCCCCCCCAGCTCCCTCAGGAGTTCTCCAGCCCCTTCCCAGCTCCCTTCCCTGCCCTGCACACGCTCCAGCCCCTCCATTGCTCTCCTGGCCCAAAACTCCCCCAGGATTCCAGGAGAGCCTCCCCAGTGCCATCAGTGCCATCTCCGAGTCCAGTCTTGTGCAGCCCCATGGAATTCCTGGGTGAGCATAGGCCTGGAATTGCAGAGAAGCTGGGTGCAGCTCCTTCTCTTTCATTAACCCTGAGTTTATTTCAGTTTTTCCAATGAGATTGGGTTCAGCTGGAGGGATCTGGTGAAAGCAGAGCTGGCCTTGATGTCCCCCAGGCACCATGAGAGCTCAGATCAGCCCGACCCTACTGGGAGTGCCAGGAACCCCCAAACCCCACAGCAGGGAGCTCGTGGCAAAGGTTGCTCCCTCAGGGATTGAATCAGCCCCAGGAGAGGAGATCTGAACCATGGAATCCAGGAGTGGGTCTGGTTGGGTTGGGATTAGCCCCTCCAGTCCCGCCCCCTGCCATGAACAGGGAATGCTCCAGGCTGAAATAACCCTTCATCTGAGTGAGAAGAGAGCAGTGCACGGACACAGGAGTGGCTGTTGAGGGAACAAACACCTGCAGGCAGGGTCTCTGGGGTTGCACAGGTTCCTCTGTGCCATCACTGAAGGCTCTTTCCCTGCTCTCCCCAGCGCTCCCTTCGACAGGATCGCGGAGATAAACTTCAACATCGACGCGGATGACGACAGTGTGAGTGTGGGATTTATTGAACCTGCCCAGGTCATGCTTTCATTTGGAAAGGACAAACATTGGGAGGGTTTTTTAGTCAGTGCAAAGGTGTCCCCCCTGGTCACTGAGTCCAGTTAAGGAACTGGGAGCACTGCAAATACCCCGGAGGGTCTCTCCCAGAAATATTTCCTCAGAAATACCATTCCTGGCATTTAAAGAGTTTTTCTCCCTCTCTGCAGTGTCAGTCTGTCGTCCCTAGAACCACAGAATCATGGAAAGGTTTGGGTGGGAAGAGACCTTAAAGCCCACCCAGTCCCACCCTGCCATGGGCAGGGACACTTTCCAGATTGCTCCAAACCCCATCCAGCCTGGCCTTGGACACTCCCAGGGATCCAGGGGCAGCCACAGCTTCTCTGCCCAACCTGGACCAGGGCCTCCTCACCTTCCCAGACAGCAATTCCTTCCCAATATCCCATCTGTCCCTGCCCTCTGGCAGTGGGAAACCATTCCCTGTGTCCTGTCCCTCCAGGCCTTGTCCCCAGTCCCTCTCCAGCTCTCCTGGAGCCCCTTCAGGCCCTGCAAGGGGCTCTCAGGTCTCCCTGGATCCTTCTCTTCTCCAGGATAAACAATCCCAATTCTCCCAGCCTTTGATAATCTTTCCAGACACAGATGAGGGAGACATGGAGAGGCCCGGATTTCTTATGGATCTAACTCTTGCTGGGCTATGTCTGGTCTTCCCTGTTTTGTTGTCCCAAAACAAAACAGCAGCTGGACAGGGGTGATCCCAGGGGATCCCAGACTCAACCCCTGAGCAAAGCTTGGTTTGGTCGATACTCAGACTTTGGTTTCCTCAGTCTTTTCCAAGGAATGACTGGAATTTGGTTCCCCCTCCCTGCCCTTTAGCCCAATGCCTCCCTGTTCGAAGCCTGCTGCAACGAGCGGATCCAGCAGTTCGACGACAACGAGGAGGAGGAGGACATCTGGGAGGACAAGGAGATCACCTATGCAACCCAGGTCAAATCAAGAACACGGTAAGGTGAAAACAAAGCACTGATTTCTCCCCCTCCCCCTGAAAGTTGGGAAGCTGCACATTTCAGTCGAGTCTGTGCTTAGCTGTTTGATGTTTGTGTTGCTGAGGGGCTCTGAGGGTTTTGTCTGACAGCCCTGAGGACTTCCTGGGCCACGTGTGCTGGGGATTGGTTGTCTTGAATGTGCAACAAAGACCCGGTTTAAGGGAATTCAATAACAATGGAAAAACCCAAGGACTGAGCCTGTAATGGTGTAAAATCAAAGATACTAAAAAATCCCCACCCTCAGTGTGAAATACTTAGAACTTACTCCTTCATCTTTGGAGAGGAGGAGGAGTCAAGACTGAGGGGAGCAGACAGAACTTTTTCAGAATAGTAAGAAAAAAAGTGATGCTTTTCATGGGAACAAGGGACCTCCCAGGGGCATCTCAGGCTCTGCAAACCCTTCTTCATCCCTTTAATGGAACCAGTTATCAAATAAAGTCACTTCTCTAATTCTGAATCTGAAAATACGATCGGGGGGGACAGGAAAAACCACCAAGACCTCAGTGTTCCCTTGCCAAGCACCGACACCCTGATGGTCCTGCTCCCACACAGGGTCCATTCCACACCAGCATCCTCCCCTTTGCCCCTGGTTTGTGTGGCTCCAGCCCTGGATGTGTCACTGCAGCACATTCCTGCCCCTGCAGATGAGTTTGGACCGGCAAAGCCCTTGGGGATGTCACTGGAGGGATCTCACAGATCCCTGCCTGGCTGTGCCTTCTGGGGGAAAACAACCCTGGGAAAGGCACTGGGCAGTCCCTGGAGCAAGGAGAGGGGAGCTAAGGGCTTGGGGGGGACTGGGGTTCTGCTCACCTTGGGCTCTGGTGCAGGTTTGGGGCATCACAGACCTCGGAGGGCTCGTCCAAGAGCGACCTGGAGAACGGAGACCATGACGGGAGCGTGGACTCGGAGGAGGAGGAGGAGCCCGAGCAGCAGCCGCCTCCCCCCTCGGCAAACAGCCCCAAGAGCAACATTTCTGAGCAGAAGGACTCTGACACCTCTGAAGGTAAGGGGTGTACAGCAGGGGGAGATCTGCAGCGCTGCAGCAAACTTTGCACTGCGCCAGATTCCCGTGAAGAGTCCACAGTTCCACCTGTGCGTGGGAGAAGTGGGAATTTCAGGGTCCATCTCTGCCTCTGGACTATCAGGGAGCTGGAGCCCTGCCCAGCTCCCCTCAGAACAGCAGCTGTGCTCAGGCAGCCACAGGCACAAGGATAATCCCAGGGGAAGGTGTCCCTGCCCCACGGCAGGGCATTGGAATGAGGTGGTTTTTAAGGCCCTTTCCAACCAAAGCATTCCATGATCCCGGGATTCTGTGAATCCCAGCTGTTTTAGTGCAAATCCCGGTCAAAGCACCTCTGGAGGATCAGGGCATGGACTCCTCAGGCCACGAGACAAGGGTTCTGTGCAGACCTTTGCCAGGTGTCTCCACACTCCAGGTCTCTGCCTGTTCTCCTGCTTTTCCAGCTGTATTTTGCCTGTTGCAAAGCCATCCTTACAAAGCCTGGAGGAAGAGTGCAGAGGGACAGGATTTTCATGCGATCACAGGATGGTTTGGGTGGGAAAGGATATTAAAGCCCATCCAGTCCCACAGGGCAGGGACACCTCCCACTAACCCAGGTTGAAAGCTCCATCCAGTCTGCCCTTGGACACTTCCAGGGATCCAGGGGCAGCCACAGCTTCTCTGCCCAACCTGGGCCAGGGCCTGCCCACCCTCCCAGCCAGCAATTCCTTCCCAATATCCCATCTAACCCTGCCCTCTGGCAGTGGGAAGCCATTCCCTGTGTCCTGTCCCTTGTCCCAAGTCCTCTCCATCTTTCCTGTTGGCCCCTTCGGGGATTTTCCCACCTCACCATGTAAACAACGCTGTGGAAGTGCAGGAGACACACAGTGTTGACAGCAGAAAAAATCCAGGGGACAAAAACATTTTCCCAGACTTCCATTTCTCATTTCTCCAGGCGTCTCCAGTTTTAAAACATTTCTTTTTCCGGGGGGTGCCTTGGTGTTGTAACTGGGAGCATCAGGCAGAGGTGTCCCAGTTGCCTGCTCTCTGCACCCCTCTGGAAGTGTCAGGTGTTCCCAGTTTATTAGGAAGAACCAGTATAAACCAGGCACTCCCAGTGGGTGGTGTGTGACAGCCCTGTCACCCTTCCAGAGCCCTCAGCTGGAATTTGGGCTCAGTTCCTGGGGGGTGCAACCCTGGGGGGGGGGGTCTCCCCTGCTTATTCAGTTTGCAGAGCTCTGCAATCCCTCCCCTTTCCTGAGAAAGGTAAGGAAAAATGGCATTTCAAAAAGTGGGATTTGTGAGACTGGAAGCACGGAGTAGGACTAGAAGTGGGAGCAGGTTCTGGTGAAGAAGGAATAGGCCAGGACTGTAAAAAACAAACTTACCAAGTGACTTCTGGGATCTTAAACATTTTAATCCCTTTATCAGTTCCTTACCTGCAACTGCCAGAATCCACAGTTAGGGCTGGAATGGCTGAAAGGGGGCGAAGGGACCTGGAGTTGAGCCGGGAGTCACTGGCTCAGGGATGAAGGCACCCACCCTGTCATTCCTCTGTGTCGATGCCTCTCCTGTGGATAACAGGGATATTCCCAGGCAGGTTGGGAAGGAGCACCCCTGGGGAGGGTGTTCTGCCCGGGATCCCCAGGCTCCTGGGCTGCAGAGGCTGCTGTTGTTGTCCCCAGGGGCGGGGTGGACGGCGGTGTTCGAGCCCGTGAGCTCCAAGCCCCCCACGCCCTGCGTGGCCATGGACGTGGGGTCCAGCGTGTGGGACTCGGCCGCCCCGGAGAGCTCCGCGCCCGAGGAGAAGGGATGGGCCAAGTTCGCAGACTTCCAGCCCTTCTGCTGGTAAGAGCCACAGCACCCCAGTTTTTCCTTGGAGCTCTGGGGTGGGGGAGTGCTAGGAATGCGTTTCGGTGGAGTGCCTGGGCTGTAATCCTTTCTTCTTCCCTCCCCCTTCCCACTGCTTCCCCTTTGATGTTTTAATATTGTCTGATTATCCTGGATCCTGCTTTCCTCCTGCTTCCCAGTGCTCCTAACTGGTGCTGGCATTCCTGTCTTGTGGTACCTCATGTGCCTTTGCTGCTGCTGCTGCCCTCGGGGAGTAAAATCAATTAATAAGGTTTATACAAGTTAAAAATACTCATGGAAGGAAAGGTCAAAGCCTGATGATTCCTTCTGCCGGGGCTGTTTGGAAGCAGTGGGATCCTGTTCCCATTCTCAAGGCTCTTCCTCCCCTCAGCTCAGAGTCAGGCCCTCGCTGCAGCTCCCCCGTGGACACGGAAAGCGGCGGCACCGGCGGGACCCCGAAGCAGGGCCAGGACAAGAACTGTGAGTGAGAACTCTGCCGGGCACACGGGGTGGCACTGAGCCACTGGGAATTCTGCAGGAGCACCAGGTGTAGGGAAAACGTCCCTGCAGTGCCACCCACCCTGAGGGCTCATTTCATCCCAGGGTCAGGCTGTTGAGGGGAACTCAGAAACCCTGGGGGTTTGTTGGGACAGCGTTGTCGGCAAGAACACTGAAGGAAGTTGGAGTTGCCATCACGGAGACATTTCATTTCTCCTGGAAGTGTCCAGGGCCAGTTGGTCTGGGCTTGGAGCAACCTGGGATAGTGGAAGTGTCCTTGCCCATGGCAGGGGATGGGACAGGGTGGGCTTTAAGGTCCCTTCCCACCCAAACCATTCCACGATCCTATAAACTGGTCAAAAGTCCTGTTTTAACTATGCTTGGTTATAAAATCACTCCCCCAGAATTCCAGGGTCAGGGTAAGTCCCTCCACTGGCGGTTGTGCTGAGGCACTGGGAGTCTGTGTGACTCCCTTCCCTCTTCACTCCTGAGCAGGGAAAAATGCCATTTAACGAAGGACTTGGATGGAAGTAAATTAAACCTCTGTGTGTAGTGACCGTGGGAAGGTGGGTGACACTGGGAGGGAGGGAAAGCAGGGGACTGTCTCCTGCCACGTGGGGTTTTTGGGATGCTCTCCCTGTGCAGATGGAGAGCCCATTCAATAAAACCCTGCCTGGCTTTAGAGCTGAAGAATCCCAGGAAGATTTGGGTGGGAAGGGACCTTAAAGCCCACCCAGTCCCACCCCTTGCCATGGGCAGGGTCACCTTGGAGCAGCCCAGGTTGCTCCAAGCCCCGTCCAACCTGGCCTTGGACACTCCCAGGGATCCAGGGGCAGCCACAGCTTCTCTGCCCAACCTGTGCCAGGGCCTCCCCACCCTCCCAGCCAGCAACTCCTTCTCAATATCCCATCTGTCCCTGCCCTCTGGCACTGGGAAGCCATTCCCTGTGTCCTGTCCCTCCAGGCTCTTCTCCAAATTCCCCCCTCCAGTTTTTAGGCTTCCCTTTAGGAAGGAACGGAACTGGATGATCCTAAAGTCCCTTCTCACCCAAACCATTCCACGGTTCCGTGAAAACGCTGTGTTTGACACCACCCTCCTCCCCCGGGGGCCATTCCTGGGGCCTCGTGCCGGGGTTGTGACGTGGGCCATCCCCTCCCGCAGTCAGCCCCGGCTCTCCCTGCGTGTGGAACGTGTGTGTGACGCGGAAGGCGCCGCTGGTGGCCTCGGACAGCAGCTCCTCGGGCGGCTCCGACAGCGACGACGACGACGACAACAACAAGGCCGAGCCCGGCACGGGAGCGGCGGGCACGGCCACGGGGCAGGACGGCAGCCAGCTCCCCGGGGAGGCCAGGAAGGACAAGGCTGTGACCTCCAGGTGGGAAGGGACCTCCATGGGCTTCTGGTGCCAGAAAGGATCCGGGCTCGGGGGGGAAGATCTCATGGAAAAGGGGAGCAAAGCGATGGGTGTCCAGACAGGCAGGGGAAGGTGTGAGTCAGACTCTTGTTCTCCCCTCAGTGTCACAGCCAATAAATGATAAAAACCACAAAATGGCCAGGAAAAGCTGGAGCACATCCTGGGATTTGTGAGCAGCTGGGCAGCAGTTTGTTGGAGTTGTATCCTCTGCCTGCAGCTCTTGAATCATTTGGGACCATAACCAGAATTCCTTACAGAGGAATTCCTTAGTCTGGGAGATAGCAGATCGTTAATTGCTCTCAGCATCTCATTTTGGCAGGGGCTGCCCAGGGAGGTTTGGAGTGCCCAGGCCTGGAGGTGTCCCAGGCAGGCCTGGCCGTGGCACTCAGTGCTCTGGGCTGGGGGACAAGGTGGGGATGGGGCACAGGGTGGATCCATGGGCTGAGAGGGCTTTTCCAACCTCAGGAATCCTGGGATTCAGGTAAGGGGACAGGTGACACCTTCTGTCCCGTCTGTCACTGTCTGTTGGTTTCCCTTCTCTGTCAGCTCATCCCAGACAGGCCTGTATGGACTCAGGGGGCTGCTAAAACCAGCTGAGGCTGGAACACTGATGCCAAATATTTATAGGTACCAGAGTTTGTTCTAGACTGGCAATAAATCTTATGAATCATCTCCTGCCTGGGCCACAGCCTCACACAAACCCCTTCTCTGGGTTTGTGTCACCCCTTGGTCTGTCTGTGTGTGTCCCTGGTGGAGGTTTCCGTGCCCAGCTGTGATTTTTCCAGGAGCCTGGTGAAGGGAGAGGAATTTCCTTGCCCCCCTCAGTGGTCAGGAAACTTCAGTGGTTGATTTTAAGTTCATCTTTGAGCCACTGAAATCTCACGAGCCCCAATTTCTTGTGTGGAAAGTGGTTTTCTGATGACATTTCTGGGAAGTCAGCTCAGTTCTCTGCCATCTCCTCCATCCCTGTCCTCTCTCCAAGGTGTATTTTTGTACTTGCAGTCATTCCCTTTGAAGAGCATGTGAGCCCTTGAGGAAGGGAAATGTTTTGATCTCATTATTCCTCATTTTTATGGTTGAGGGTTTTTTTTTTTTTTTTTCAAGAAAAGCAGCTGCAGAAATAGAACCTTGATCTCAAATCTCCATCACATGTCTCGTTACCAGGCTGTGATTCTGTTATTCCATATTAAAGCTCCCCTGGCAGCTGGTAACAGGATTCCAGCTCAGCCATCCCTGAAAGAGGGGGAAGGAAGTGATGAAACCTGGGGGGAAGGTGGTTCATGGGGAAGCTCCTTCTCTGCCTGGGAGACCAAAATTTCACAGAAATCCCTTCCCCAGTTAGAAATTTGGGTGGTTTCAGTCCTCACAGAGGAGACTTGAAAGGTTTGTGCCCCCAGTATCTCCTTTTCCAGGATTTGAGGTCCTGTAGGACCCTGCTTTGTGGCACCTCCCTGGTACCGGAGCGAGTTCATTTCTCTTGTTTGGCTTCTGAATGTGCTGCTCGTGGACATCCAGTCCGTGGGCTTTTCTTCCATGGGATTTTAGGTTCTGTCCTTAAATTCAGTATTTTCCAGGTGCCCACAGAAGCCTCAGGGGCCACTTGGGAAGAGTCTGTGGGGCAGAGCAGTGTCAGTGCAGAACCAGCAGTTCAGGGAGAGCTGAGCTTGGCAGTGAGAATGGCAGTTCTGGGAACCCTCAGACCGGGAAATGGGAATATCTGCCTGGAGGAACCGACACTCTTGGTGTATCTGGTTGATTTTAGGACCCAGAGCCTCCAGGATGCTGCGTTTCCATCCCAGTTCTCATTTCTCTGTGAGATTTTTGTGGCCTGTGCAGGGAGAGGAGGAGGAGGAGGAGGATTTTCCCCTCCATTGCAGTTCAAGACCCGTTCATTCCTATTTGGTGTGACCTTGGCTCTGACAGGAGCTCCGGTGCTGTTGTAACGTGTTCCCTGTTCCCACAGCGACGCCGACTCCGTGGTGGTTGAGAAAGTGGCCATCGCCGACACGGGGTCGCCCAAGGCCCCCAAAGCCCTCAACAACGTGGCCCCACACTCAGAGGGGCACCAGAAAGTGGCCCCTGTCGTCACAGCCGTCACGGAAACGGCCACGAAAGACAGGTGAGGGTGGGGACAAACCTGGCCTGCTGGGACAGGCTGGGGTTGCTGAGGGGGTGGGGACAAACCTTTAAAACCCACCCAGTGCCACCACTGCCCTGGGCAGGGACACCTTCCACTGGCCCAGGATGCTCCAAGCCCCATCCAACCTGGCCTTGGACACTTCCAGGGATCCAGGGGCAGCCACAGCTTCTCTGGGCTACCTGTGCCAGGGCCTGCCCACCCTCCCAGCCATCAAGTCCTTCCCAATATCCCATCTGTCCCTGCCCTCTGGCACTGGGAAGCCATTCCCTGTGTCCTGTCCCTCCAGGCCTTGTCCCCAGTCCCTCTCCAGCTCTCCTGGAGCCCCTTTTTTGGCCCTGCAAAGGGCTCTCAGGCCTCCCTGAAGCCTTCTCCTCTCCAGGGGAACAATCACAATTCTTCCAGCCTTTTCCTCATAGGGGAGCTGCTCTATCCCCCTAATCCCCTTTGGGGGCAGAGGGTGGAACTAGATGGGTTTAAGGTGCTTTCCCAAACCATTTCCTGGCTCCATGTGATTTTCCAATGTACTGATTTGTGATGGTCCCTGAGAAGGTTCCTGTTGGAGGCTGGTGACGCTTTAGGAGGCAGGAGAAACGAAACTAGAGGAAGGGTGGCTCGGATCCCACCAAGGAGGCGAATTCCCAGCCAGGATGAAGGAAGCCTTAGGAACCAGTGTGTCCCAACAGTTCCCTGTCCCTGATGTTCCTTCTGGGTTTCTCCCCAGGAAAGAAGAGGCCTTGCCCTGTGCCGAAGCCACGTTGAACGGCCCCGCTTGATGCCGCCGCTGCCACGGGACGTGTGTGACCCAGGCCAGGCTGCTCCTGGTGATGCAATTTGTCAATTCTTATTATTTTTTTTTTTTTTTTCCATTTTAATTTTATTTTTTAATAAATGCTGCATTGATGAGAGCGAGCTGGCAATTGAGGACCAGACACGCAGTTCCAACACCAACAAGTCTGTCCGGAGAGACACTTTCGCATTGTCCAAATGTAGCATTGAGCAGTTTAAGTCCTCACAGGAATGACGGGCTCTTCCCAAGCAAAGCCTTCTGCCTGATTTGAGTTGTCCCCCTTTCCCCTCTCTCCCTCGTTTTGTTTTTTTTTTGTTTTGTTTTGTATTTGGGGTTCAAAAGTCCTATTTTCCGAGTGTTATTGCACACAGTATTTCAGCTTCTCTTGGGAAAGGTAGCAGGTCTAACGCCGGGACGGGGACAGTGCACAAGAAGTCCCGCAGTCGTGTGACCAAAGTTCCTGATGGAGCTGTCCTCGGGCAGCCTTTGCACCGCTTTTGTATAGCAATAAAGCCTTATCAGAAACATTTCATAGGAGGAGAAAATGCAAACACTTCCACGGGACGGAGCAGGGAGGGGTTGGAGGTGCAGGTTTGGGGTGGGAGGGGAGGAGGCCGTGGTTGTCCGGAGCCAGAGGCCAAGGGGGTGATGTGCTGTGGGGTGTCTCTGCATTCCAGGGATGGCTCCCTGCTCTCCCATGGAGACTGGTGGTTCAGAGCAGCATTTGGGGTGGGGCAGCACTCGGCCTCTCCTATCCGAGCCTGGGGTGTGGTCCAGGTGTGTCCAGGGAGAGGACACTGCCCGTGGCTCTGCTGCCCAGCAGGACCCAGAGCACACAGAGGTGACCAGGGCTTTTGGTGGCTTTTTGGAGACTTAATGTATTTTCAAATGATTATGGAAATCCTTTTTTCTGTTCGTTTTGTTCTGTTTTTAAAGTTTTTTAATGGATGCAGGAACAGCAACACTTTTGCACTTTGTACCTTGCGACAACATTGGAGAGGGACCCGGCCCCTCCCAGCTCTGGGTGGGCACCCCTGGTGTCCCTGCCCAGAGAGAGCTTTGGGGGGACACAGTGTTGGGGGGGAGAGGCAAACAGGAGGGCAGGACCAGGGGAGGGGCAGCACCCGGAGCTGGGACACGGGATCTGCCCAGCCTGGAGCCCCTGCTCCCGGGAAGGCTGTGCTGGTGACACAGGTGGGCTGTGGGGACACAGGTGACACAGGTGAGGCTCTGGGGGCTCCTCTGCCCCCGAGCTGGACCCGCCGCTGTGCTGGAACCCACCTGGCAGGTGTCCAGTAGTGATCCAAGACCTGGAAAATCGTTCCCTTGGGAGTGAGCTCACGGAGCTTGACGCAGAGGGAGCCAAATAGCTGCTTGCAGGGAGATTCTCCCCCGAGCAGAACGAGGGGCTTGGCCCTGCCAGTGTGAAAGGACCTGCCAGTGGCTCTGGAGCACAGGTGGCTCCAGCCTCGGGGCCTCCTCAGAAATCCTTTGTTCTTGCTGTGATGTCTGTGGTGCTTGTGGAATGTCCTTCCCTGTGGTGAGGTGTGTGAGGGGGGAGCGAGGAGAACGAGGCGTTCCCACACTTGAGATTGGCTCATCCCTGTGTGCCCAAACACTGCTCAGCTCTGCTCTGGAGGGAAAACAGAGGGTTTGCCTTGCTGGAATCCTGGGGAATGGGGTATCCCGCAGGTTCCTGGAGGCTGTGCTGGGGCTGTGGGCCACTCGTGTGCTGCTGGCAGGGCTGGGGATTCTCCAGCTCCTCGGGAAGCAGGTGCAGTTCCTTGGGAAGCAGGTGCTGCCATGGTCTTGTCTGGAAGTCTCCACTCACTCCTTGTAATTTAAAAGAAATAATTTAAAGTTACATTGCACTGGGGAGGGAAAAATCTCACGTTGTGCTTTGGTTCCCCTACTTGGTGTCCAGGGATCAATCCCACTCTGAGCCAGAACTGTCAGGAAGGGTGACTGGGTTTGAGTTCCTGGCTGGAGACACATTCAAGTCTTAATTTTCCAAGGATTGGTGCTAGAGTTCTGCTGAAAATCAGGGTCTCTCTGGGCATTCTTCTAGCCCCCAGAACTGATACTGTGAGAGCTGAGAGATCATTTGTCTGGTACAACTTCAGCAGCTGTTGGATACCACGGCTGGGCTCCGGTCCCAGGGAGGAGCCAGCCTGTTCTTGGTGGTTCCACCATGACCAATTATGACCAGATCCACTTGGGATCGGGAGATGAGGGGAAAATGTCCCTAGCAGGCACGGTTTGCTCATCCTTCTGGCTTCGATCTGTTCTCATCCACCTCATCAGTCAGAGAAATGAGCTTTGCACTGGGTCGTGTCACAGTCGGGGTCACCACCGGCTCTCCCTGCCTGCTGTGCTGGGAATGCCGTGGTTTGGGAGCAGTAATTCCCCCTGGGCTGGGCCACAGGGCTGCTGGCAGCAATAACCCCTGGATGGCTCCGAGAGGACGTGTCTGTCCGTGCCTTCCGCTGCAGATTCCGAGCTTGGCATTCGTCAGCTCTTGCTCCGGGTCTCCGAACGCCAGGGAGAGCTTTAGTGACAATATCCGTGGGCTTATCCAGCGAGCAGCTCCAAACACGGGGTGGGTACCGGGGCACTCGTTATCTTGGTGGATTAATTTGATTACCTGTGCTAATAAGACATGTCACTGGCCGTCAGAGCAGTAGAGATGCACGAGCTCCGTCGCTTCTGTGCCACTGGGTGATCCCTCCTGTGGGATTGGAGCTCTGAATTACCTCATTCCTCCCGTGGGACTGTCCATCACACCAGCCACGACGTGATGCTGATCCACACAAACCTCCTCCTGCTTGGTGTGTCGTGGTTTTTGCTGTTCAGAGCAGATCCAGAGTCGGGAGGTTCCTTACCCAGCTCTGATGATTTTAGAGGCAAACCAGGAATGAATGTTCTTCTGAGTCTGATTGTCCCGTCTCCCAGGGCTGGAGCCACATCTGTTGGGTGTGAAAGTGGATTTCCTGACCCCACCTGTCCCTTTAACTCCCTGGGCTTGCTCAGCCCAGATTCTGCTCATCTCTGTCCCTGCTCCCTCTGTGCAGAGACTGGGATCTGCCCATATCCATAGGGTGCCTGTCCTGGTAGGATTGACCTGTCTGCTGCTGAGTGTGTCTGTGTAGGCCTGTATTTT
>NW_020956485.1:69441-71579 GCF_003031625.1 Empidonax traillii
TGGGTTGGTGCTGCCCCCAGAGAATTCCCGTGGCCTCGTCGCCGCTGCCGCCGCACACGCCAGGGCTGGGAGCTGTCCTGTGCTTCCAGAGGGCGTTTCCCATCCCTATTGGCTTCCGGCTCCGTGTCACCTACTGTCCCTCTCACTCTTCTCCCCCTGACTCGGTTGTTTCCCCTCATCAGGGTGAAAGGAATGTGCCACCCTGGAACCCAGACTGCGCTGGGGTTCAGGGCTGAGTCTGGTTTTCCAGAGCAACCTGGGCAGGGAAGAGCTGGAGGCTCCTTGGAATCTCCTGAACTCAGCCTTGCAGGCAGCCAGGTGTGTTGGTGTTGAGAGCAGACGTGTGTATCCATAAAAAAACCCCAGGATTTAGGTGTTTGTTTGGGACCGCTGTGCCCTTGGGGCGGTGTGGGATGGATCCGGTCGCAGCGGGATCTTTCCCTTTGCTGGGTTTGGGTTGTGGTGCTTTGTAGGTGCGATGGACCCGTCACAGCTCTTCCCTTTGGGATCAGAGCATTCCAGAACGGGAGCTGGAGGAGGGTCCTGTGTCTGCTGGCACAGGGGAGAGCTCCATGTGCTGGGAATGGGCACTCAGACCTCTGTCCATGGGCTGGGAGGGACTTCAGTCCTCTTGTTAATAAATGTCTTGGCAGGTTTGGGGTTGTGGACAGAACTGGGGGGGTTCTCCATCCAAGCAAGAAACAGTTTTTGAGAAGAAAAGGATCCCAAACTTGAGACCATCCCAAACATGGGAATAACCCAAGCTCAAAAACATCCCAAACTCAAGAAAAAGCAAAGCTGAGAAAAACCTGAATCCAACAGCACCCCAAACTCGAGAATAACCCAAACCCAAGAACAAACCAAGCCAAACAGCATCCCAAACTCTAGAACAGTCCCAAACTCAAGACCATCCCAAACTAGAAAATGTCCCAAACTCCAGAATGTCCCGAACTTGAGAACATCCCAAACTTGAGATCATCCTAAACGTTAATTAATAATTGCAGGCGTCAGTTCATTAGCAACATGTGGCAAGTGGCACCAGTGGGGACCTTGGGGTGCTGGACCATCTCTAATGTTCAGTTCAGTGTCATTTTAAGATTCTGTGGAAGGATGGGTTGGATCAGCTTTGGCTTTGGGGTGAGAAGGAGATTCCTGATCCCGGTTTCCCTCTGTGGTCGCTGCTGGTGGGAAGTTCCTGGCAAACCCGCTTTTCCATGTACATTTACGGCTCAACTTTGTGGCAGATGTTACAGAAAATGAAACCATTTGGCTCCTCCAGTTTGGCTTTTCTCATCCAAACCTCGCTTACCTCATTCCTGGAAGGGCTTTGTGGTGACCTCCTGCTTGGATTTGTACAGGAATTCCCTGTGTTTCCGGGGGTTGTCACCCCTCCCAGCAGCAGTGAGACAGTGGGATATCCCCCCGTGTAAAGTGTATTTTTGTATCTGATGCTGATGGGGGAGGGAGGGATGTTCTTCCCTTTCCTAGAGGGCAGATCCTTCCCCTTCTATTTTTGATTCCCTCAAACTCCTTGGACAATATGTAAACTATGGGGAAAAAAAAAAAAAAAAAAAGAATCTTTTATCCTGTAATTTTGATGCTCAGAGGTAGTTTTGCAGAACTTTGTAGGAATTCTAGGAATGCTGTAGCGATTCCCCTGCTGGTGGTGGGTTTGGAGCTCTGGAATGTGTCCCGTGGGCCTCACGTGTGTCCCGTGGGCCTTGCAGTCCTTCCATGGGCCTTGCAGTTGTTCTGTCATTCCGTGGCCGTTGGGATTCCATGGGATTCCATGATCCTTGCAGTTATTCCTTGGTCCTTGCAGTCATTCCTCGGTCCTTGCAGCTGTTCCTTGGTCTTCTCAGTCATTTGTTCCCTGGTCCTCACGGTCGTTCCTTGATCCTTGCAGTCATTCCCTGGTCCTGGCAGTCGTTCCATGCTCCTTCCCTTCTGTGGCAGTGACTTTGCACTGAGACTTCACCCCTTTCTCTGCTCCTCTCTCTCATCATCCCAAGAAGGTTCAAACTCCAGACAGTGGCTCACTGGCCACAGCACATCTGGAAAAATGGCTTTGTGTGGAAAATCTCCCCCGTTTCTCCTTTCTCCTTTTCCCTTTTCCCTTTTCCCTTTCTCCTTTTCCC
>NW_020956485.1:72407-94908 GCF_003031625.1 Empidonax traillii
TCCCTTCCCTTCCCTTCCCTTCCCTTCCCTTCCCAATTTGCATGTAATTCCCATGTATGGCATCACATCCCTGCTATTCCCATGGGAAGCTCCAAGCTCCTCCCCCTTCCTCTGGACCTGCAGCTCTCCCAGGAAAAGGCGTTTTGCTCCCTTGGGCACTCGCAGCTCCGAGTCCTCGGAGCCCTGAGGTCTCCAGGGCACAGCACTGATCCACAGTGGAAGTTCCATGGTAATCCCAGTGCCTTGGATTTAGTCCAGAAGGAGCCACTGCTTCTCATTCCAGCTTGGAGCCAAGTCATGTCCCGTCCCCAGATCACCGGGAGACAGGGAAGGGGAACATCCCGCATCCAGGAGCCCACGCTGTGCGGACGTTCCCAAATATCCCACTGTTGTTCCGAGTGCCTTAAATCCATCCACATCCCAGCGAAGGTATTTCTGTTCCCTGTGCTCATCCTCTTACCCCTCTCTGCTCCTTATCCCTGCATTCCAGTCAGTCTGTCCCTGTTTCCCAGTTAATCCACCCCTGGTGTCATCACGGAGTCCCGGTTGCAATCCCAGCTCCCAGTGGAACCAGATGGGACTTGGTCACTGGGAGCTGCCCCAGGGACCCACGAGGATCCAGAAGGACCCCCCAAGGCCCCTTTCCCTCCCTCCCTGGACTTGCCATGGATTCGGGATGCAAGGACAATGTGGTGTCTGTGTCCTCCCATCTGCTCCAAATGGATCCCCAGCTCCACCCTGGGCATCGGATCTGTCCGAGCAGGAGAGAAACTGGGCTTGAAAGCACCGAAAAAATGGGTTGTCCCTCTTTTTCTGCTTGAATAGAACTAATATTTAATACCAAATATTTTATTATTTAAGGTGTAATTTAAATTAAAACCTCCTTGGCCTGTAAATATTTTCCCCTTGTGGAATATAAATATTCCTCCGATGAATTTTGGGTGTGGGTTTTTGTTTTTTTTTTTTGAATGAAAAGTGATTTTCCAGCCCTAACAGTCCCAGAAAAATCCTTTCCCTCTGAAAATTGTTCATCCCTTCTGTCGCAGCCGATGCCAAGAGCGGAAACACCAGGAATGTCGTATGGAATCAACGCCCTCTGGCATCGGCCTGGTTTGGGTCAGGCTTTCCCTGCTTGGGGTCGGGATTTTCCTGGTTTATGTTGGACCTTCCTTGGTTGGGGTCAGGATTTGCCTGGTTGGAATCAGCCTTTCCCCGGCTGGGATCACGGGAGGCACCCAGGGAAGGACTCCTGGTGTTGGAGCTGGGTGGGAGCAGCCGGATCCCGGAGCATCCGGGTGCTGCACGTGGATTTAGGGTGGGTTTCTGAACGAGACCTGACCTCCCCACACCAGTCTGCAGCCATTTTCCAGCATCCATGGGAGCGACAACCTTTCCCAGTGGTTTCCCGTTTGGCTGAGGCTGAGACTCCAGGATGGGACCGTGAGATGGACAAGGAGAGACCTTGGGATGAAAAGCATCCTTGGGATTCCAGGGAGGAAAATGTTTTTTTCCTCCAGCCTTGGGGACAGGCAGGAGCATCCCAGGGGTGAGGGATCCATGGGAAGAGAGCTGGGACACTGCTGGGACAGGCGGGAGCATCCTGAGGGCGAGGGGTGATGGCAGGAGCTGCTCCGAGAGCGCTGGGAGCGTGTCCCGGCTCCTCCTTCCTCCCTCCGCCCCCATCCCGGTTGTTGCTGTAAATAGGGACTATTTATATAAATATATTCCAGAGATTTCTAAAGTCACCCGAATCCTGTTTTTCTCAGAGCTTTTGGCTTTGCCGAGAACTCCTCGAGCAGGAGATTTTGCACCTTCCAAAGGGCGTCGGTACAAAGGAGTCCAGTCCCACCCAACCGCAGGTACTGGGCGGGGCCGGGAATTCCAGGGGAATTCCAGGGGGCCGAGGGCTGAGAATGGAACGACTTGTTCCTTTTTTTTTTTTTTTTTTTACCCCTGTTCCCCTTTTCCCTGGGCTGGAGCAGTCCCAGGTTGTCCCTGGCGTTGGCCTCGGAGCAGGTCGTGGATTTTCCCTTCCGTTCCTCGTCTCTGTCTTTGCCTTCCGTGTCCGACCCGGGAGCGGTGGCGGTGGTTGGGAGGAGTCTGGGTGGAAATGCCAAGTTTTATGGACATTTTTTCTGGGTCTGATGTTTTCCAAACCTTTTCTTTATCCCACCCCAAGTCCTGGCACGGGATCCGCTCCGACCGGGCGGTCGTGGAGTGGGTGGTATCCATGATATCCATGATCACACCCCCCCCCCGATCTCCGGGGCTCTGGGGGTCGTACAGGGGGAATCTGCTCCAAGGAATCCCCACAAACCCCTCCGGAGGCTCCGTTTTCCCACCTGGCTCCTCACCCGTCCGCTCAGACACGGGGAGAATATTCCAGATCGGAGCTTCTGGAGCCGCTTCTGGGCTCTTCCGTCCCTTCCAGGGGTTTGTTGGGCTCTGGGTCAGTGGGAACATTCGGCTTTTTGACTGTTAAGCACAAACCAGGGATTGACAGCCCATCCCCTGGGAAAACCCTCCGGCACCGCCTCCGGCTGAGGGACCCGAAATTCCTGTTTGAACTAAAAATGAACCAAAACTGGTGGGTTTTTAAATTGTTCCTGATTTCTGGGAGAGCCGGAGGCTCTGGGAACACAGCGGTGCCCGGGAGCTGCCACAGGGCCCTCCAGGCAGCTCCGGAGGGAGCAGATTCCATCCAGGATGGTCCATGGTCATCCCAGGGCACCCGTGGCCACGCTCAGTTCTTGGCCTTGGCTCACTCTGGAATAAGCCCTTGGGAATGGCCCCCTCTGCCATCCCTGTGTCCCAGCCGAGGCAGAGCTAATTCCAGGCTGTGGGATGTGAGGTGGAGCCTTTCCTGAGGACTGGAGACCCCCTAAATCCAACAATCCCAGCAGGGGAAGGCGCTGCCGCCGTGGGGATGGGGATCCGTGGATTTGGGAATGTCACAGTGGTGGTACCAGGCCCAGGCCCAGGTTTTCGGTGTCGCTCCGCAGCTCCTTTTCCCGCTCTTCCCACAATCCCTTCACGGTGTCCCGAGTTTCCCTGGAACTCTGCCCGGCGGGGCCGTCCCGAGGGAGGGGGTTTTTCCTGGCGGGAAGAGCAGTGGGGCACTCGATGCCTTTCCCCGCGGGCGCCGGGGCCGCGCTCTGTAAAGCAATAAAACCACGGAGCGGCCCCGGGGGCCGGGAATCCCGGGAGCTGATCCCGAATCCCGGGAGCTGATCCCGGCCTGCTCCAGGCGGCCTCTCCAGCGGGAAGGGGCAGCACAGGGGGTGCCCCCGGGGGTCCTTAATTAGTGCAATGACGTGGGGGAGCCTTTTCTCATGATGCCAACTGCCCTTAAATGTTGAATCCGGGTCTTTGTAAGCAATGTCTGTGTATTATGTGTATATATGAGGGACAAATTTTAAATTACTGCCTTTTGCCCTGTTTATTTTTCTGAGTAATTCCAGATGTACTTTAGTCTCTCTACTGTCAAAACTTTTATATTGTAAATCTGATGCTGGTGGCTTTTTGGTTATTTTGGTTTTTGGTTTGGGTTTTTTTTTTTTTTTTTTTTTTTTTTTTTTTTTTTTTTTTTTTTTTTTTTTTTGTAAAAAAGCAACGAAAAAAACACAAGAAAAAAAAAAAGAAAAAAGAAAAAGGAAAAAAAAGTCTGCATCTCTCTATGTTGTCAGTTTTAGGCTGTAAATTCCAACTATCAATAAAAGCTCAAAATTCACGTGCCAGTGGTGGCTTCCTCATCCTGCAGGACATGCTGGCCGAGCGGCTCCGTGGGATGGATTTGGGGCATCCCAGCTCCTGGAGAAGGTACAAGGGCACAGGGGCTGAGGTGACGCTGCTGCTGCCACCGCAGCACCACGGAGCACATCCACAGGGCTCCTGAATCCCTCCAGGGGTGGGGACTCCTCCTGCCCTGGGCAGCTGAACCAAACTGTCCAACCTGAACTTCTCCTCTTTTCCTGGGAAGCGGTTCTGCTGCAGGTCCTGAGCCCAGGCAGGGACCCAGCACAGCTGAGCCTTTGTGGTACTGACAGGGCCTCATCAGCCCAGTCCCTCAGAGAGGGGCAATTCCCAGAATTCCTAAGGTTGGAAAAGCCCTCCCAGCCCATGGATCTCCCCTGTGCCCCATCCCCACCCTGTCCCCCAGCCCAGAGCACTGAGTGCCACGGCCAGGCCTGCCTGGGACACCTCCAGGCCTGGGCACTCCAAACCTCCCTGGGCAGCCCCTGCCAAGGCCTCACCACCCTTGCCAGCAACAAATTCCTCCTCGTGGCCAACCTGAGCCCCCCCAGCTCCCCCTCCTGTCAGGTGGGATTGGTGGCAGGAGGGACAGAGGGGATCTGGCACAGGACCAAGGTCTGTGTGAGCAGTGCCAGGCCAGGACCCCTCCCTGAGCTGTCCCCAGGACACAGGACAGTGAGCCCCAAGGGCAGGAGCTGAGCCTGTTCCCGTGGCTGCCGCGTTGTTTTCCCAGTTTTGGGGCTCAGAGGGACAGAGGGGCGTCTGTCATATTAATTTTTTTATTAAATTCAGTTAGTTTTCTCTTTATAGAATAACCTTTTCCTCTAGGCACAAATACAATACAAGGACTCTGCATGTTTGACACAATGTACAGAAACTTCAATAATCTACAACTGCTCAGGTAAGTTACAAACCCCTCCGTGTTACGCCCGCACAGCCGGTCTGGGACAGTGCACGGGGACTGTACAAAGAGCTCTGCACTGGGGAAAGGGGGGGCCTTAAAAACAACACGGGGTGGGGGGTCAGTCTGGGGGTGCCGGGGGGGTCCCGGGCGGCAGCAGGCTCGGAGTGACCCCACGGTGCCGGTTCGGGCTCCCCCCACGGCCCCTGGGCTGGGGGGCTGAACCCCCCAGGTCACACCAGCGCGGGGGGGGGGCTCAGGAGCAGGTTCTGTACCGAGAGTCCCCCCGTCACTGACACGGCGCAGCAGCAAGCGGGGAGGGGACAGCGTTGGGGACACAGACCTGCCCTCTGGGGGGGCCGGGGGCTCCAGCAGAGCCCCCTCAGGCAGAGCACAGAGGGGGGGACACGGGGGGCTTTGGGGCAGGGGAGAGCCCTGGGGAGGGGGGAGAAGAGCTCAGCTTGTGTGGTGCCCTCCTGGTGCTGCCCCCTTCACACCGGGGGTCCTGGGGGGGGGGGCGTGACCTGTGCAAAGAGACCGGGTGGCACCTGCAGGGCCACTGTCCCAGCCTGTCCCAGCCCTGTCATCGCCACCACCCAGAGGGGACCCTCATCCTGGGGAGGGGGGTGGGCTGGTCTCCCCCGACACGAGGGGTCAGAAGGGCACCCAGGAGGCTCCAGCATTTGGCACCTCCCACAGGGAACGTGCCCCCCACCCCCGGGGCAGCCGGTCTGGCCGTGGAGGTAGAGACTGTCCCAGCCAGCACAGAGACCCCCATCACAGCCCGAGGGGGCTCCAGCCCACCGGGAGCAGAGTGGCCACGGTCACATCCCCTCCGGGACACGGCGCCTGCAGCATCCCAGCATTCCCGATCCTATGCCCAGCTGGGAGCGTGGGGGCTCCGGGTCGGGGACACAGGATGGTGCCAGGGCTCTGCTGTGTCACCTCCATCCCCTGCACTGCAGATCCCCAGCTCCAGGGGAAGGAGGAGCAGGGCAGGTTCCAGGGGCTCTGACAGGACATGCAAGTGGTGGCAGGACGAGGGGGCAGCTCCTGCTCCCCCAGCAGTGTGGGGTGGGGGGCGCAGGGTCAGGACGCCCCTGCCCAGGGAGCGGGAAGGGGCTCGGGCACACGGAGGACACGGAGTCACGACAGGGCTCAGACAGGGCCGGGTGGGGCCGGGTCCCGCCTCCCTCTCCAACGCGAGGGATCCCTGAGGAATCCCTCCCTGCGCCGTCCTACCCCTGGGAGACGGCCCCGCCCTGCCCGGGGCGGGCGGAGGGAAGGCCATTCCCTCCTCTGCTCAGGCCCAGGCTCAGGCAGAGCCCGGCGCTGCCTCTGCTCCCGGCTCGGGGCCGGCAGCCGTGCCTGGAATTGCGGCTCCGCGGGGCCGCTCACGCGTCCGACAGGCAGCTCTGGATGCGGTCGATCCACTGCTGGGCCAACTGCACGTCCTGGGCGCAGAAATTGTAAACTCGTTTTGTCGTCTTCAGCTGCGGGACGGGAAGGGGGAGGGTGTGAGCGGGGCGGGAGCTGAGCCAGGCAGGGCCCTCCCACCATCCCGGGGCACGGCCTGGGCAACCTCCCCTGGGATCCGCACCCTGCCTGCGTTATTCATCTCTGCCTGAGCAGGGATGCTGCTCTCAGCCCTTCCCACTGGCCACAGCCTTATTCCCACACGATTTTCTCATCCCCACCACGTTCCTGATAGCACCAAAGCCGGAGCAGGCGCAGCCTGGAGTGTCTGGAGCGTCCGGCAGGGCTGCCCAGTGTCCCCCAGGGCACACTCACATCAAAGAAGGCTTTCTCATCCACCGTCTTGGGGGCACCCATGGTGGGGGTCCCTGGGGTGATGGACTCCACCTCGGCCAGGTCGATGACCCCTTTGCACTCCGTGTCCATCCGGCTGTCGTAGTACCGGAGCTGTGGCAGAGGGGATGCGCCCGTCAGGATTTGGGATGGGAGGGATGGACGGGATGGAGGGACAGGACAGACCCCGGAGCCTTCCCCGCCAGTACCTGATGTTTGGTTTTATCCAGCACGAACCAGCGAGGCTTCCACGGCTTCATGAAGGCGCCTTTCTTGTACAGGGAGCCCTCGTAGGACCTGCACAGTGGGAAGGAGCACCGGGAACGGGATCAGGGATGGGAACACAGGGAGGGACGTGCTCTGCAGCGCTTCACCCCCAGGGAGGGATCCCCCCAGCCCCCCGAGCTCCCCTGCCTGTTCTCGCTCTCGGAGGTCTGGAATTGGCTGTAGAGGGTGGAGGTGCTGCGGCGCCCGCCCGGCTTCCCGCTGGACGGAGTGGAGGTGCTGCTGGTGTCGCTGTCCAGGCTGAGGTTGAGGGTGGAGCCCACCCCGCTCTCCTGCAGGTACACGCCCAGCGAGCGCCGGTGGTGGGACAGCCCCGAGGACATCAGGAGGGAGCTGGGGGTCTGCAACAGAGGGAACGGTGTGACAGGGAGGGGGCCATGGCCCTCGGGAGCCCCAGTACCCAGAACCAGCACCAGCACCCAGAACCAGCACCAGCACCCAGCACCAGCCCCCAGAACCAGAACCCAGCACCAGCACCCAGAACCAGCCCCAGCATCCAGCACCAGCCCCCAGAACCAGAACCCAGCACCGAGACCCCTCCCTGGCCCTGGGGTTCAGGAGCAAACACCCCTTTGCTCAGGACAGCTGTGGGTTAAGCCACTCCCGTTCTCCAGCCCATGCCACAGCCCCATCAGACACCCAAGTACAGGCTCTGTCACAACCCTGTCACAGCCCTGTCACAGCCCCACCTACCCTGCTGCCCTCCTGTTGTGCCTCAGTTCTCTGTGACGCTTTCACCCCGTCCCACGTCTCCTTCCAGCGCTCCTGGACGTGCCCCAGCTCCATCTTCAGGTTGTGCAGCTCCTGTGGGGGATTCAGGCATCAGCCCCGCAGGGCACAAGATCCCTGGCACCGCCGTCCCCATCTCGGGGACCCAACTGAGCCCGGCCCTGCAGGAGCCGTGTCCCTGCTGTGTCCCCGTGAGTGTCCCTGCTGTGTCCCCGCTGTGTCCCCGTGAGTGTCCCCTCTGTGTCCCCATGAGTGTCCCTGCTGTGTCCCCGTGAGTGTCCCCGCTGTGTCCCCCCCGCCCAGAGCCCTGACCTGCAGCAGTCTGGAGATGGCATCGGGCTCCACGCGGCTCCGGTTGTCGTAGCAGGGCCAGATGATCCTGCGCTTGCTCTGGGGGGCTCCGGTGTCCTGCCGGTCCGGCTCCTCCACGGGCTCCGGCTGCCCCTGCGTCAGCTCCCAGTCGTAGGAGGGGCCCTCGGACAGCGTCTCCTCCGTGTAGTAATCCCACACCTTCAGGTTGGAAATGTTGCTGTACGGCCTCAGCACCTGTGGAACGGGCAGGGTTGGGATCGGGATGGACATTCCCGGCCAGGCTGAGGGGACAGTGTGTCCCCATGGAGATTTGGGGGATCCAGCCTGGAGAAGAGAAGGCTCCAGGGAGATCTGAGAGCCCTGCCAGGGCCTAAAGGGGCTCCAGGAGAGCTGGAGAGGGACTGGGGACAAGGGATGGAGGGACGGGAATCAGGGAATGGCTTCCCAGTGCCAGAGGGCAGGGACAGATGGGATACTGGGAAGGAATTGCTGGCTGGGAGGGTGGGGAGGTCCTGGAATGGATTTCCCAAAGCATCTGTGGCTGCCCCTGGATCCCTGGAAGTGTCCAAGGGCAGGTTGGAGCCCCCTGGGCCAGTGGAAGGTGTCTCTGCCCATGGCAGGGGTGGCACTGGATGGGCTTTAAGGTCCCTTTCCTGGTGGGCAAACACCATCTCCAGCCACTCCAGCAGAGAGGAGACCCTGGGATGTCCCTGGAGACCCCATCCAAGCCCCCTGGACGCCCCAGGACAGAAGCTCCCACCTCCCCATCCTCGGGTGCAAACATGTAGTTGAAGAAGACGGGAGTTTTCCTGTTGATCCGGTCGATGTAATCCCAGATGGATTTGTGGACCTGCTGGCTCTTCCTCTCACCCTTTTCCTCATACAGGATCCCTGGGGGGCAGGGAAGGGGTGTTATTTGGGGTGGGGGTCTGGGTGCCCTCCCCGTGGGCCCCACACGGTGCCCTCACCCAGGTCGATCCGTTCACAGTCCGAGTCCAGCAGGAATGTCCGGAATCGGTTGGAAATGTAGTGGTAGCTGAGGAACTTCAGGTAGTACTGGCTGAACTCAAACTCCATGGGGAACTGCAGGTGGATCTGCGGGGAGCAGCGAGGTGGGACCCCCGGGATCCCACACCACACAGTGCTCCAGGCCCTTCCCACTGCCCCTGGAGTGCTCCCAAATGCTCGGGGGTCCCGCTGGCACCGACCCCGGGGCTCACCTGGTGCACACAGTCCAGGAACTGCAGGAAGATGGGGGCGAAGCCGCTGCTCTGCCCCGCCAGGGTCTGGGCACCGCGGTGGCTGAAGCGGTGGCCGAAGGAAAGCCACTCCTTCTCCACCAGCAGCCGGAACCCCTCCAGCGTCCGGTAGTAGCGGTCCGACAGCAGCTGCACCAGCGACACCACCTGCAGGGACAGGGACAGGGACAGGAACAGGGGCTGCAGGCACTGCTGGGGGTGGCCACGGCCACCTCGGGCCCCGGCAGGCTCTCACCTGCGTGGTGATGTCCCAGCCATCCTCCAGACTGACCAGCACGGAGGAGCCCGTGTCCAGCAGCTCCACCACCAGCACTGAGATCTGCAGGATCTTGTGGATCTGCCAAGGGCAGGGCCAGGAGTGAGGAGGGTGCAGGGAACTCCCGTGCTGGATGCTGGGGCACTGCCCTCCCAAGCAAGGCCATGCTTGGGAGTCACACGGGCCACAACCCCACACTCGGACACGGCAGTGGCGGCAGAGCCAGGAGAGCCTCACTCCCTCCAGCAGCCAGAGTGGGAGCCCTCCCACAGCTCAAACTGGGACCAGTCTCACCAGGGAGCTGCCAGCTGGTGACCCCCGTCACTGCTGGCACTGCCTCGTCCCAGCCCCTCCAGAGGAGCATTTCCTGGGGGTCCTGTCCGGCTTCCCCATCCAGCAGCTGCCCCAGACCTGCAGCGCCCTCATCCAGCACCACAGAGCAGAGCTCTGGATCGTTCCATCCCTGTCCCTCACACCCGCCCGTGTCCTGGGACAGGAGCCAGGGCTGTGCGTGACACTGACCTGGGACAGCCACTCCGACTCCTCCAGGGAGCGCAGGTAGGCCACGCTGGGGTCGCTGGAGGGGCAGCCGGGCACACAGGCCTTCATCAGCTTCTTGAAGCTGGCCTTGACCTGCCGCACGTCGAACACCTCGATGGGAACCACCTCCCAGTGCTGCAGCGGGTCCGGCTTCACCCCCTGGGGGAGCAGAGAGGCAGGAGGTCCTGAGGGACAGACACCCCCAGCAGAGCCACCACCACCCTCGGGATCATGGAATTGCTGAGGTTGGAAAAGCCCTCTGAGATCATCAACTCCAACCGTCCCCAGCACTGCCAAGGCCACCACTGACCCCTGTCCCCAAATGCCACAGCCACAGGGCTTGGAAATCCCTCCAGGGCTGGGCACTCCAAACCTCCCTGGGCAGCCCCTGCCAAGGCCTCACCACCCTTGCCAGCAACAAATTCCTCCTCCTGGCCAACCTGAGCCTCCCCTGGCACAGCTGGAGGCCGTTCCCTCTCCTCCTGTCCCTGTTCCCTGGGAGCAGAGCCCGACCCCCCCCCGGCTCCCCCCTCCTGGCAGGGACTTGCAGAGCCAGAAGGTCCCCCCTGAGCCTCCTTTTCTCCAGGATGAGCCCCCCCAGCTCCCTCAGCTGCTCCTCCTGCTCCAGCCCCTTCCCAGCTCTGCTCCTTTCCCCAGCCACGTTCCCCCGCGGGGCCGTGCCGGGGGTTGGGGTCACCTTCAGCTGGGACTTGTCTCCGATGATGTAGAGGGAGGCGCGGTGCTGCCGCAGGAAGGTGGTCTCGGCGGGGGTCCCGTTGTGCTGGGCCCCCAGCAGGTCCTTCCCGGCCAGGCGGGACCCGATCTCCACGTTCAGGGCGTAGCTGCTCATGCGGCCGCTGGCCCGGATGCTGCCCCATTTCCCTGCGGGAGCCACACGGGAGGGTCGGGATGGGGGTCCGCGGGCTCACCCCCAGCCGGGGGGGCCACAGGGCGAGCAGGGGGGCTGAGTGCTGCGCCCCCCCAAGCCCAGCCCTGGGAGCACATGCCGGGGACGTGCTGGGCACCAGGTTTGCTTTGGCTCCTGCTCCCTGCTGGGTGCTGCACGATTCCTGCCCGCTGGACTCGGAGCCTGACCCCGACAGCTCCACGTCTCGCCATCGGCGTCGCCAAACTGCGCTCTGGCACCACCGAGACCCGCACCGCCACCTGCACCCCGGCCCTGCCACCGGCACCCGGCCCCGGCACCGCCACCCGGCACCCGCAGCGGCACAAGGAGCCCAAAGCAAACCTGGCGAGGCTCCCGGTACTTACCTGCCCGTGGCGCGCTCGGAGCGGGCGTGGGGACTGAGGGGGGTTACTGGGGCATTAGTGGTGTGAGGGGTGGCAGTGGGGGGTCAGTGGGTCAGTGGGGTGCCCGGGCAGGTCGGGCGGCCGCGCTTTCGTACCTCGGGGCGTCTCGCGGCCCTTCGGCGACGCGCACTTGGGGGTGGACAGGGTGATGACCCGGGCTCTGTGACCCAGCCCTGGGGGCACAGGACAAAGCGAGCTCAGCGAGGGACGGGGCCGGAGCGATGGACAATGGGTGGGATGGAGGCGATGGCGCGGGGGCTGCGGCAGGTGTCCCCCCTCCCCTCCCTGCGGCCGCCCCGCGGAGCAGAAGCAGCTGCTCGGCTCAGGGAGCGTCTACTCTACGAGAGCTGCCCGGACCGGGGGTCTCGGCGAGGCCCCCCGAGGCAGTGACCCCCCAACATGTCCTCACCTCCGCGGCTAAAAGTCCCAGGCCCTTCGTCCTTCCCTCCCATCACCTGCTTCATGAGCGATCCCAGCTTAGGCTGCTGCCTCTTGTCGGAGAAATCTGCAGCACCAAGAGAACGTCAGCTCCCGAGGGCCCTCCCGGCCTCCCCTCGGCTGCTCCGAGGGAGGGGAAGGGGCTCAGAGAAAGCGGCAGCAAGCGGAGCCCCCGGGAGCCCCCAGTGCGCGGGAAGCACCGTCCACCTGGAGCCATGGAAGCACCGTCCACCGGGAGCCAGGAGCCAGAGCCCAGTGTGTGGAAAACACCGTCCAGCTGCAGCCACGGCAAAGAGGAGCCTGGTGCGGCCGCGTGGGAGGGGGCTCGGCCCGGCCCTGCCCCTCCCGGGTGGGGGATCACCCTGTCCCAGCCCCTGCCCTGCCAGGTCACCTGTGCCCCCCCAGCGCTGGGCTGAGCCCCCTCCTCCGGGAACATCCCCCCTGCCGGGGAGGGTCCTCGTTGGGGCTGTCGGCACGTCCTCTATCCCCCCAGGCTCAGGGAACCCCCCAGCCCCCTGTTCGTCCGCAGCGATGATGGGTGGAATGGCTGGGACGGGATGGAATGGCTGGGACGGGATGGAATGGCTGGGACGGGACGCCTGGCGCTGGAACAGGACAGGGGGGTGGAGCTCTGTCCTGCAGGGAAGGGCCGACTGGGAAGGGCCGTCTGGTGGGGCCATCAAGGTGTGCACGGACTTACCGGGGGTCCCCAGACAGACCCAGCCCCGCGTGTGGGGGGCACGCGGTGCCGAGATCCTGGCTGGAAGGGTCTGTCCCCACCGGCCCCGGCGAGTGCCTGGAGCCCAGCACAGGCTGGGGCTCCCAGTGCTTGCAGCTCCAGGGACACCGGGGCTCCCAAATCCCTTGGGGCTCCCAGTGCTCGAAGCACCCGTCCCCACCCCCAGCCACGGGGTCCCAGCCAGAGTTTGGAGCTCCAGAGAGTGCACTGGGGGGCTCCCAGTGCTCACAGATCCAGAGACATTGGGTCTCCCAAACTCCCTTGAGCTCTCAGTGCTCACAGGTCCAAAGCCACGGCGTCTCCCAAAATTAGGGCTCCCAGTGCTCATCTTGTGTCCCGAAACCCATCCCTACCACCAGCCACGAGAATCCAGCTGGAGCTGGGAGCTCTGGAGAGGCTCCGCTGCCTCCTTGGATGCCAGAGCCCGAGAGAGCAGCTCACTTGGGATGCACAGCAGGATCCAGGGCTGGCAGGAGCCCACCTGCACCCCCCCACCCCTGTCTGTGCCCAGCCCCCTCACCTGCACTGCTCATGTGTGCCGAGGTGAACCCGCTGAGCGTGTTGCGCCCGCTGGCATCGGAATAGTGGGGCATGGAATTGATGACGGCCTGCAGGTACTTCTCCTGCTCCAGGCTCGTGGAATCCGTCTGGGAGGGGCCTGGATGGGGAAACCCCTCAGCATGAGCACCCCCAGAGCCTGGGAGAGCTCCACAGCTGCCCGGCTCCGTGTTCCCGGGGCGGGGGGGGGACGGGCACCTGCGGTCGGGGCGTTCTGGGACTTGAAGAGGCCGACGACGCCCTTGCCGTGGAGCCCCCCCGAGCGGAGCAGCACGGCCTTGGTGCGGGAGTTCCTCCAGCACACCACCGGGAAGCGGTTCTGGCGGTAGCAGCGGGAGATGCGCTGGATGGTGTTGTCGGGGATGCTCTGCGGCACGATGAGCAGCCCGGGGTAGCTGTTGGGACAGAGTGGGGGGGCTCAGCGGGGTCCCCCCGGGGCCGGCGGGACCCCCCCGGGCCTGGCTCACCTGCGGCAGATGGCGTACATGCGGTTGACGGTGGAGATGCGGAAGGGCTCGTTCTTGGAGCGGGTCAGGCTGCTGCTCAGCGTGCCCAGCCCCAGGCGCTGGTAGTCGCGGCAGCAGGCGCGCTCCACCACGTGCGCGTTGGTCATCTTGTCCGAGGGCCTCATGGTGGTGCTGGGGGTCAAAGTGCTTCTGTCCATGTCTTCGGACACTGCGGAGAAAAGTTGGGGGCTGGGGACAGGCTTGGCACGGACACGGTGTCCCACCGTGGAGGAGAGGGACGGGGTGGAGGCATCTCCCAACCCCGAAGGGGCAGGATGGGGATGGAACCACCTCCTGGCTCCCTCACCTGAAACCAGAGAGCTGGGCAGAGCTGGGACTGGATCCCCCACAGAAACCCTAAATCCCATCCCCCACGCCTCCTCCAGGCTTCCCACCCGGGCAGGTCCTTAAGTTCCACACGCAGGGCTCCTGTACCCTCCCAGTCCCTCACTACCCCTAAACCAGTCCAGCTCTTTGCCCACCCTCACCTGCCCTCCCGCACCTCAAATCCATGATTTTCCACCTGAGGAGCCGAGGGCACTGCCCAAAGACCCCCCTTCCTCCCTCTGTGCTGGAAGCAGGTGGAGCTCTGACTGGGCACCCCCAGCAGCCCAGAGCTGGGAGCTGTGGGGAACTGGGAGAGGGGCCCGTGGTGGCAGCGCTCTGCACCGGGGACGCTCCCACCCTGCTCTGCTCGGAACAAGAGGTGAACGATGGTCCCATCCCTGTGCGGGGCGCTCCCCACCTGAGATCTCGTCCTCGTTGTCCTCAGGGAAGTGCTGGCTGCCGCGCTGCTCCCAGGCGGGCGGCGTGTACTTCTTGCGCGTCACGTACTGCCGGCCGATGGTCTTCTTGGCGTTCTTCACCAGGTTCTTGGAGAGCGTCCTGGAAAACCAGGCAGGAGCTTGAGCCCCGTGGCACGTCCTGCCCGGCTGTGACCAGAGCCAGAGTGGCCAGAGGAGCCCAGAGGGTCAGAGACAACACTGTCACCCAGCGAAGCAGAGACAGGAGCAGCCCCGGCCCCGGTCAGTCACTGTCACGTGGGAGGGGACACGTCACCTGCCAGCACCTTGGCCCTGGGGGCACCAGGGCAGGGGCAGAGCCCCTCTGGATTAGAGGGGACCTGGCCTCATCCTGGCACTAACACCATGTCCTCCACATCGGAGCTGCCATGGCTCATCCCAGAGGAAGAGGGTTCTGGCTCACGGCAGGGACAGGGGATCTGCCACAGGGGCCAGGGAATCCACTGCAGAGCCAGGGGATCCACTGCAGAGACAAGGGATCCACTGCAGAGCCAGGGGATCCACTGCAGAGCCAGGGGATCCACTGCAGAGCCAGGGGATCCACTGCAGAGCCAGGGGATCCACTGCAGAGCCAGGGGATCCACGCAGAGCCAGGGGATCCACTGCAGAGCCAGGGGATCCACTGCAGAGCCAGGGGATCCACTGCAGAGACAAGGGATCCACTGCAGAGCCAGGGGATCCACTGCAGAGCCAGGGGATCCACTGCAGAGACAAGGGATCCACTGCAGAGCCAGGGGATCCACTGCAGGGGCCAGAGGAATCCAGCACCAGGGGATCTGCTGCTGGGATCATGGGATCAGTGGTAGGGTCCAGGGGATCCATGACAGGGACCAGGGAAACCACCACAGTGGTCAGGGAATCTGCCACAAGGACCAGGGGATCCACAGCAGGGATCAAGGATCCATGGCAGAAACCAGGGGATCTGCTGCTGGGACCAGGGGATCCACAGCAGGGACCGAGGGATCCCTGCCAGCCCATCCTGGGGGCAGGGCTGCTCCCCCTGGGCTGGTGGCCTTGATGGCACACCAGGAACAGGGAGAGCATGGCTGGGCTCAGGTGCTCCTGAGGCACGTGGGGAAATTCGGGAAGGGAGAGCTGCCAAACCCATGGGGACTGGGCTGCGTGGTCAGACCAGGCTCTGCCCCACAGAGCTCCAGAGGGCAGGAATTCCTGAAGGCAGGAACAGCCTCACCACACGCAGGACCTTGGCCTTGTCGTCACCTCGGTGAGTCCTGGGCTCCAAGGTGGGGAAATAAAAGAGATGTGGGATATAGGGAAGGGGCCACATCCAACCCAGGGGATGTGGGATCATCCATCAGCCAGGGGAGGAGACTTGTCCAGCCCAGGACAAGAGCCACGCTGATGCTAAGATTCCTGGACTTCCTCTTCTCAAGGTGGGACCAAAGGGAGACCAGGAGGTGCCTTGTTTTGCTCTGCAAAGTGGACAGTGAGGGAATCCCAATGTTCCCTGCAACTACCAAAGGAGGGAAAGCCTCGGGACCGAGAAGGAACACTGTCCTGGGAACAAGCTCAGGAACAGAGGCTGGGAATGGGAGAGCTTCCTAACCAGAGGGACGAGACTTGCAGACAGTGGAGGACACTGGATTGCACTGGGAAGGGTGACAAACTCGTGTCACAAATCCAGACAAACTCCTGAGACGGGGCCCAGGCCAGAGCTCTGGAAATCCCTGAGTTAGTGGCACAGACACAGCTCCTGCGATCCAGGAGGATGCAACGGTGAGAGATACCACATCCCCAGCCTGGGAAAGGGCATTCCCCAGGGAGAGCCACATGCAGAGCAGGCGAGAGGGAGCCCTGGGAGCAGGGAGGGCTGAGCCCTGAGCCGGAGCCGCCACCTCGGAAGCGCCCGCCCAGGCCGGAGGCAGCTTACGTGCTGGGATGGCCGAGGTGCCCGAGGGACAGCACCCCCACTGCCAGGCCCTGGAACAGATCGGTCACCTGCTGGGAGCTGTCACAAACACCGACACGCTTAGGGCGAGGGCACAGCAAGAGCAGCCACCCAGCGCTGCAGGACGATGTCCCCAGGTCACCCAGGACTGCATCCCTGAGCCACCCAGTGCAGGAGCACCGTGTCCCTGAGCCACCCAGCACTGCAGGATCATGTTCCCAGGTCACCCAGCACTGCAGGACCATGTCCCTGAGCCACCCAGCACTGCAGGATCATGTTTCCAAGTCACCCATCCCACTGGAACCTCTCCCATGGGACACCTCCTCAGCACGGCTGGGGATGCCACTGCAGCAAACTCCTGGGTCCCAGTGTGACCCATCCTCTGCAGGGCTGGGGACACTGCAGGACACGGGACATCCTACAGCTCTTCACCCTACAGCTCCCTCACAGGAAGGGCTCTGCTCCCAGGGAACAGGGACAAGACAAGGAGAAATGGCCTCAAGCTGTGCCAGGGGAGGCTCAGGTTGGATACTGGGGAAAATTCCTTCCTGGAAAGGGCTGTCCAGCCCTGGCACAGCTGCCCAGGGCAGGGGTGAAGTCCCCATCCCTGGAGGGATTTCAAAGCCCTGTGGATGTGGCACTTGGGGACATGGGTCAGTGGTGGCCTTGGCAGTGCTGGGGGATGGTTGGACTCGATGGGCTCAGTGGGATTTTCCAACCCAAAGCATTCTCTGACCTCCACCCACTGGAAATCCTGCGTGAGGACAGGTGTGAGCAGGGTGGGCTCAGGGAGTCATGTCGTGCTCAGGACCCTGTGCCCCATTTCCCCGTGCGGTGGCTCAGCTGAGGGGGCTGGAGGAGGGCCAGGAGGAGCCCTGAGGTGTCCCAGAGGATCAGGCCCATTCCAGGCGTGGCTCTCTCAGGTACCTGAGCGAGGGGTTCTTCTCCTTGGCCTTGGGCTGCATGGCCTGCTTGGGTGACTGGCCCACGGTGAAGGCGAAGGTGCCGCGCACGTGCTGGGGGTAGCGCAGCTTGTGCAGGTGCTTCCGGAAGATCTCGGCGCTGTCCGAAGCCACCTCCTCGTCGAAGGCGATCTTCAGCAGCTGGGGGATGGCAGAGAGCAGGCACAGGGGTCACCAGCCCTTGCCAGGGATCAGGGCAGAGCTTGGATCCCGGTGGGAGCAAGGGAGCACAGCGGGCACGGGCCAGGCTGGGAGGCTGCCCCGCCTGTCCCTCCATGCTGGTTATTCTGTCCCATTCCCTTCCCTCCTGGAGGCTCAAGGGTTCTCCAGGGTGTCCCAGTGACTGGTCAAGGCAGTTCTGAGCATGGCAGGAGCAGCCAGAAAATTTAGGAGCTCGCTCCCAGCATTGCCCCACCTCCACACATCTCCCAAAGGTGTGAAGTGCCCAATAACTCCATTTCTGTGACATCTCTCCCTGTCGTGTTTCTCTCCCCCAGGAACCTGCACAAGGTTTGGCAGAACCACCTCCTGGAGCCCCATGTGTCTCACACCTTCTTGGCAGGGGCTGCCCAGGGAGGTGGGGGAATCCCCAGGCCTGGAGGTGTCCCAGGCAGGCCTGGCCGTGGCACTCAGTGCTCTGGGCTGGGGGACAAGGTGGGGATGGGGCACAGGTCACAGCCACATGGATCTCACCACCTGAGACACAGCAATGCCAGGGAGCAGCCACAGCCCCCCAGAGCTCCCCCCACCTCGGGATCTCACCTGGAATGTGCACGAGCGCAGCTGCAATCCCTCCTGGAGGAACGGATCCGCCTGGGCCTGGATACTGATCTTCTTCTCTTTGGTCAGCGAGGCGATGGGGAAGGACCGGATCACCACCTGCTCCCCCACTGGACACAGGGATGGGAACGGGTCAGGACCATCCCTGCCTCGGCACGGACAGGGACAGGCCACCCTGGGTCACCCTGGGTGGCTGTGCCCACCACAGAGTCCCCCAGGGCAGGATAGAAACAGCCAGTCCCCTCATCCTTAGGGATCAACAACCTGCTCCCAAAGGATCACCAACCAGCCCCTCTTCCCTAAGGATCTCCAACAACCTCCCTCATCCCTAGGGATCACCAACCATCCCCCAGCTCCCCAAGGTTCACCAACCAGCCCCTTCCTTCCCAGGGATCCCCAACCAGTCCCCTCATCCCCAGGGATCTCCAACCAGCCCCTTCCTTCCCAGGGATCCCCAACCAGTCCCCTCATCCCCAGGGATCTCCAACCAGCCCCTTCCTCCCCAGGGATCTCCAACCAGTCCCCTCATCCCCAGGGATCTCCAACCAGCCCCTTCCTCCCCAGGGATCACTGACAAGTCCCCCTTTCTCCTCAGGGATCCCAGCCCCTCACCCAGCGGGTCCGTGGGGGTTCCTTTGAAGATGATCCGGTAGGTGGTGAGGAAAATGGCTCCCTCGGCGGGGAGCAGGGGCGGCCCCCCAATGCTGCCCCCGGCAGCCTCCTCCCGCCCGTCGGGCATGAGGCACACGCGCAGCCCCTCCATCACACACTCCTCCCCCACCAGCAGGTTGGGGCGCAGCAGTTTTGGCTGGGGGGGGACACGCACAACAGGGAGTTCAGCCCCTGAGGAGCACAGGAGGGGGGTCTCCACAGCCCCCCACGGCTCCAGCCCTGTCCCAGCAGGACCCCCCGTACCTTCTGGATGGGGGGAAGCCTCTTGCTCTCCCTGTGCACGGCGTCCAGGGTCTCGATGTGCATCTGCACGATGTCTGTGACACGCAGGGGGTGAGGCTGGAGCAGAGCCCTGCCCTGCCCGCCCCGTGCCCTCCACTGCTCCCCGCGGGACCCCCCGCGCCCACCCCGAGCGTCCCCACCTGGGATCATGACGTGCAGCCCCTTGAGGTGCTCGTTGGTGACGCCGCTCTCGGTGCACACCTTGTCCACGAAGCGGTTGATGAACCTCACCACGTAGTTGGCCACGTCGGAGCTCTCGGCGTCCTCGAAGCCGCTCTCGGTGTCGTAGCTCTCGGCCACGCTGCCGGCGATGCTGCCCAGGGAGCAGGGAAGGGTCAGCCTGGAACAGCCCTGCCCGGCTGCAACCCAGGCCAGGAACAGCCCCAGGGAGGTTCCACTCCTGGTGTGATCCCAGAAGAGATCCCACTCCTCACAGGAATGCAGGAGAGCTCCCACTTCTGATAGGAACACAGGAAAGCTCCCACTCCTCATATGGGATCCAGGAGACCTCCCACTCCTCATATGGATCCAGGAGACCTCCCACTCCTGACAGGAACACAGGAGACCTCCCACTCCCAGAAATCCCCTTGGGCACCACAACCTGCCTCAGTCCTGACAGAATCCTGGAATCCCAGCACGGTTGGGGTTGGAAGGGACCTTTGAAGTCCATCTGGTCCAACCTCCCCGCAAGGAGCAGGGACCTCTCCCACGTCCTGACGGCGGTGACTGCCCGGGATGCCCCAGGAGCTGCCGACCCCAGCGTGGGTGTCCCCAGGTGTGCCCCTCACCTGTTGGTGACGAAGCTGTTGCTGACGCTCTCGATGTCTCCCAGCCCGGAGCTGCGGAGCAGCCGGTTCTTGCTGGTGTCCAGGGGCAGGAGCAGGTAGCTCATGCGGTTGGCGTAGTGGATGGCCTGGCTGAACACCGTGCTCTCCTCCTTCTGGATCAGCTCCTGCTGCTTCTCCCGGCTCATGGTGGGCCAGAGCCGCAGCTGCTCCGACGCGATCTCCAGGGCAGACTTGGCTTCCTGGGGCTCCTCCGTGCTCTCCTGAAGGGGTTGGAAGGCCATGTTGGTTGTCTGCATGGACAGATCCGCCTGCCTTCACCCCACTGTTCCCACAGGAATCTCCCAGAGCTGGGATGAGGTTCCTGATGCTCATCTGAACAGGCTGCCCAGAACAGGCAACTGGCACAGAGCAGCTGTGGCTGCTCCTGGATCCCTGGAAGTGTCCAAGGCCAGGTTGGACGGGGCTTGGAGCAACCTGAGCCAGTGGAAGGTGTCCCTGCCCATGGGACGGAATGGGCTTTAAGGTCTCTTCCCACCCAAGCCATTCCATGACTCCACAATCAGCTTGCAGAGCTCTGTGAAGTGCTGGTATCTCCTCACCTCCTCTGTGTGGTTCTCCTCGTTGCTGTCCAGGTACAGGGCCCGGATGTGGTTCTGCACGTCACAGTAGAACATGGCCTCCCAGAACTGGATGTTGGTCCACACCACGTGCTCCTGCACGCAGCTGTAGGCAAACTGTGTGATGCCCGGGCTCAGTTTCTGTGGAGGGAGAAGGTGGAAAAGGTCCATACAAGCACGGCCTTTGTGCCAGGCTCTGCCACCTGCTGGGACAGCCCTAGGTCCTTGGGCAGGCAGGAGAGCGTACCAGAGCTCCTCCAGAATTCCTTGAAAACTCTCCTCCTGCCCAGCGCCCACCCAGAGCCCTCAGTGCCATCGTTTTATGGGAGGCAGAACCTCATCCCAGCCCATCCTGATGGACAGATCAAGCCTGGTTATTCCAGAGCAACGCCCTTCCCACACGTGTTGCAGCCACCCTGGGAGCCTCTGAGGGGCTGGAAGGTCCTGGGCAGGAGCTGTGCCATGAGAAGCCCCGATGGGACAACCCCCTGGCTGTCTGTCCTCCCACCCTCAGCCTCTGCCATCCCCAGTCCCTGCAGACGCTCACCCTGCAGAAGGCAGTGACCAGCGGCAGGAGCGCGGCGGCAATGCCGTGTTCGTCCATGGCCGTGCAGTCCTGGGGAAGGGAACGTTCAGGACAGGGGATTCAGGACCAGGACCCCACTCCCACGCTCAGCCCCGCTCCCAGCTCCCTGCCAGCCCCGTCCCACCTGCAGGCAGCAGTTCATCATGCGGATGACGAAGTCGAACTGCTGGTGGTCCAGCACCGCCCGGTTCTGCTGCACGTGCAGGTTGAGCTCCTGGGTGAGGCAGTGCCGGGCAGCCCGGCCCTTCATGGCACGCAGCACCGCCGGGAACAGCTGTGGGACATGGGGCAGGATCAGAGGGGAGCACGGCATGGACAGGGGTGGCCTCGGCAGTGCTGGGGAACGGTTGGACTCAATGGTGCCAGAGGGATTCTCCAACCTCAAGGACTCCATGATTCTATTACTGAGGTGGGGGTCGGGCTCTGCTCCCAGGGAACAGGACAGGATGAGAGGGAACGGCCTCAAGCTGTGCCAGGGGAGGGGCAGGTTGGATACTGGGGAAAATTCCTTCCTGGAAAGGGCTGTCCAGCCCTGGCACAGCTGCCCAGGGCAGGGTGGAGTCCCCATCCCTGGAGGGATTTCAAAGCTCTGTGGATGTGGCACTTGGGGACATGGGTCAGTGGTGGCCTTGGCAGCACTGGGGAATGGTTGGACTCGATGGGCTCAAAGGGCTTTTCCAACCTCGTGGGACTCCATGATTCCATGAACACAAGTCAGTCAGCAAAGATATAGACCCGGGCAGGGAATGTCCTCTCCATCCTGCCACGGAGCAGAGCAACCCGCCCATCTCCTCCCCCAACCTCAGGACCCCCCTCACCTTTTTGGCCTCCAGCATCTTGTTCTCGAAGACGTAGGAGATGCAGTTCCTGACCACCTCCAGGCGCCGGGCACTGTTGGCCAGGGCATTGCCATTGCGCTCCAGGATGGCAGCTGGGAAGAGAATCCAGTCAGTCCAGTCAGGGCAGGACCTGCACCCCTGTGGGGGGGATGTGGAGCCCCCCCCTGCTCCCCATGGGGCAGGGTTTGGACTCCAAGAGACCACGGGGTCTTCCCCCTCAGGGTGCTGACAGACGCCAGGGTGCTCTCAGCAGCCCGAGGGGCAGCAGTTGAGGAGGATGGTGCTGCTGCCTCTCCGTGTTTGGCTGTCATGGACCCTCAGACACACCGAGGAGGGTCCCTCCCGGCACCCACACGTACCGATGGGGGGCCCTGACGGCACCATGCACTTCTTCTCGGCCTTCACGGCTGGAGGGGCCGTCTGGAGCTTGGCCGTGGCCTGGTCGATGATCCACTGCACCGTCCCCTCGTCCAGCCGGGGAAAGGGCTTCTGGTGGAGCCGCAGGTGACAACCTTCCGTGGGCTTCTGCACCTTGTGCATGGTCACTGCGGGGTAGGGGTTCTCCTGCCACGGCAGGGACAGTTTCCTCTCAGGTTTGAGGACACAGCAAGTCCTCTCCCAGTGCAGGAGCCCCAGTGAGGTGTCCCTCAGCCACCTCCACTGCTCCCTGCTGGATTCTACAGCCCCCAGGAACCTGCAGTGCCAGCAGGATCTGCTCCCAAGCCCCACGGACAGCCAAGCCCTGCTCAGGAGCTCCATCCCAGACAGCCAAGGGTGCCATTAGCAGGTGACCTGTGCTGGCCAAGTGCCACTGGACACCTCAAGCTGTGCCAGGGGAGGGTCAGGTTAGGGTTAGGATTAGGGAAT
>NW_020956485.1:96943-104410 GCF_003031625.1 Empidonax traillii
AACAGGAATGGGAGGATAATTGTGTGAAACAGCTTGCATCAGTAACTGGTCCAGACCATCCCCTGCATGGTTCTAGCTTGCAACGGTTAATGGGTGTTGACCCTGCTATGATCACCCCACGAGCACAGGCAGAAGGTATGCGACCACATGAAGTTAAAGCAACCACTAGGGCTGCTAGAGAAGCCATTCGCACGGCCTCAGCAGTTATTGCTAAGCCATCCCCGTGGTCTGCCATCAAACAGGCTGAAAGTGAAACTTTTACACAGTTTGTAGACCGTCTTCAAGCGGCGATTGATTCCTCCTCCCTCCCCCTGGAGGCAAAGGGCCCAGTCCTCGCAGATTGTCTGTGCCAGCAATGTAATTCAGCAACCAAGGACATTCTGCGATCCTTGCCTGCTGCAGCGAGTATCGCAGACATGATTAAGCATGTCACAAAAGAAGAGCATTTTGCCCCAATTCAAGTGGCTGTTCACGCAGCAATAGCTAATGCAATGGTGTGTTTTAAATGTGGCCAGCCAGGACATGTGGCAGTAAACTGCCCCCAGCTCGGGAGTCCGGCAATAATACGTCCCTCTCCTCAAATCAAACCTAGAAGGCCGTGTCTTGCATGGGGGAAAAAAGGGCACTTTGCTAAAGATTGTAGATCTAAAAATCAGGGAAACGTGAAGGGGAGGGGGCAATGCAACTGCCCTGGCAGCACCCAGCCCCCTCCCACCTGGAACATGGGGCGGCCACATATGGATATAGCTACAAGGCATAAAACACCTCTGAACCTGACATCTTCCCTACTAATGAAAACTGCGAGCTTTTACTTGCAGGATTGGATCATCGGACGCCCTCGGAACCAGTACAGCCCAGTGCCAGAGGAGAACGACCCTGTCCCACCCTGCGGGCTCGGCGCAGACGAAGGTCGGACAGCAACGAGCACTTAAGTCACTGTCCGAGGTGGTTCTGCAAAATCGCAGAGGACTGGACATTCTGTTCTTACAAGCAGGTGGGCTGTGTGCTGCTCTAAAAGAGGAGTGCTGCGTTTTCACAGACCACACAGGGTTAGTGAAAGACACCATGGCCAAGCTGCGAGAGAGATTAGAAAGTCGAAAAAGGGACAGGGAATCACAGGATTGGTTCACATCACTGTTTGATCAAGCACCATGGCTCACCACCTTGCTATCCTCTCTTATCGGTCCCATAACAATACTCCTTTTAGCACTAGTTTTCGGACCCTGCATTTTTAACAAGCTCGTATCCTTTGTTGAGAACCGCCTTAAATCCATCAACATCATGGTGGTCAAACAGCGGCAAATGCTGTAAATAGCGCCTTAAACCAAAGTAGTTCCACACAGTTTTGCACTAACTCACAATTCTATACCTCAGTGTTAAGACACTTCTCTCTACCTCTCTAGGGCTTCCTTTAAGCCACTTGTTGAGCCTTAAAAACTTTTGACCTCTATGACCTCTATGACAGTATTTTGCACTTCTTAGATTATAGCCTGCTTTATATGTCATGGAGAGGGGGGAAATGTGGGCAGACAGGGCCTGGCGTTCAGAAGATTTCGGGATGTACGGAAAGAAAGGGACCAACCCCCTCCAATGCCTGATAGCCAATAGTAGCTAGGAGATAACGTAAGCAGACGGAAGTGACAATGTCACTAAACCTTATAAAAGGCCGTGTTACAAACTAATAAACGCCATTTTACCACCCACCACATTGATGTCTGTGAGTTAACGGCCCGAGTGACTAAGACGTAGTCACCGTACCCTTCCCGGACCAGGTCGTCATGCAACAGAGGTGTCCCAGGCAGGCCTGGCCGTGGCACTCAGTGCTCTGGGCTGGGGGACAAGGTGGGGATGGGGCACAGGGTGGGTCCATGGGCTGGGAGGGCTTTTCCAACCTCAGGGATTCTGGGATTCTATAAAAGCAGGGAATCCCTCTCCTGGGAACAGCTCACACCAGGGTCACAGTGCAGGGGGCAAGAGGATCATGCCCCAAGAGCTTATGGAGGGAGGAGAGAGCGACCAGGGCTCTGACTGGTTTCCCTGCCCTGTACCCTCCCAGCACCTTCCAGCCCCCACCCTGGGGTCTCCAGGACTCACGTTTTTGTACAGTTTCTCCGCCAGCTCCTTGATGTGCCGCAGGATCTTCTGCTTGTTCCCCTCCTCCGCCCGCATGCGCTTCACCTCGTACGCCACGAGCTGGGGACGAGACAGCAGCTGAGGGGAGCCCTTCCACGGCCCCCTCTGTCCCCAGTGTCACAGCTGATCCCAGCCAGTGCTCCAGGGCAGGGAGGGCCCGGTGGGATGGCTGGGGAGGGGGGACAGCTCACCTCGTCAAACAGGTCGATGGAGCGATACGGGGCCCCGCGCTCGGTGACGAAGCCGGCGAAGGCCATGCCCTCCAACACCTTGGTCAGGAAATCGTCCTCCGTCAGCCCCCGCTGCCCCAGGAACGCTGCCTGCAGGGGGAGAGCGTGTGCCATCAGCATGGGGTGACACGGAGCGAAGGACACACACCTGGGTGGGCACTGGGACGGTGCTACCTCCTGCCCGGCCCAGCTGGGCACAGGGACAGGGTTTGCATGGAAACCTGAACCTCTGGACAGGAGCAGCAGGACAGGGGGGGCAAGGGAAGAGCACCAGGGTCACCTCAGTATGCAGAGGCAGGACACAAGGACATGGGCACAGGGATAAAAGGACTCAGGGGTACAGGAACAGCTCAGAGCACTGAGTGCCACAGCCAGGCCTGCCTGGGACACCTCCAGGGCTGGGCACTCCAAACCTCCCTGGGCAGCCCCTGCCAAGGCCTCACCACCCTTTCCAACAACAAGTTCCTCCTCAGGGCCAACCTGAGCCTCCCCTGGCACAGCTTGAGGCCGTTTCCCCTTGTCCTGTCCCTGTTCCCTGGGAGCAGAGCCCGACCCCCCCCGGCTCCCCCCTCCTGGTAGGGACTTGCAGAGCCAGCAGGTTCCCCCTGAGCCTCCTTTTCTCCAGGATGAGCCCCCCCAGCTCCCTCAGGAGTTTTCCAGGCCCTTCCCAGCTCCCTTCCCTGCCCTGCACACGCTCCAGCCCCTCCACGTGTCTCTTGTGTAAGGGGCCCAGAACTGCCCCCAGGATTCCAGGGAGGCCTCCCCAGTGCCAAGACCTCAAAACCCCCCAGCTCCAGGCCTGGGCTCCCTCCTCCCCAAGCCTCGGAGCTGCCCTGGCTGCAGGAGCAGGGACAGGGCCGTGGAGCATCCAAGCACTCCAGGGCACGACCAGGGAAGTGCTGCCCGATCCAAGAGACCTCGGGACGCTCAAGGACAAACACGGGATGCAGGTGGGCCGGGGGAGGGATGTCGCGAAGGTCACCGGCTGGAAACCCGGAATTGTTTTTTTTTAATTCAGCTGTCATAGCCCAACTCCTCCCAGTTCTGCCCAGCCTCCCCCTGGAAAAGGCCCCGCACACACCTTGTGGAAGCGGATGACGGGCTCGGGGTGGATGCGGATGATGTGCAGGCACCAGCGATAGCCCTGCAGCAGCTGTGCAAACAGGCGCAGGAACACGGCTCGGATCTCCTTGTCCTGGCAAGGGAAGGACAGCGAGCTCACGGAGTGGTCACGGCGAGGTGGGACAGGGTGTGGATGAGGCAGCTCCCAGGGCAGGAGTTTCCCCCCCACGCCGAGGTGAGGGAATCAACCCACTGGGTCAGGGGAGGAAACACAGCAAGGATTCCAGGGAAAACAGAGCACAGCAGCATGGAGTCACTGCTCTGCCCCCTGGATGCTGTGCAGGGAGGACAAGGAGCTCTCACAGCCCCAGGATTTGCTGAAGGGCCCAAACGTTCCATGTGTGCCTCCGGCCCTGGCCATGAACCCCTGGGCAGTGCCAGTGACACCAGGATGGAGATAGCCTGGAATCGTGCCCAGGAGATGGGAGGGATGTCCATTAGGAATGGCCTCCCCACTCACCTGCATCTTGAGGGAAGAGGCAGAAATGGTGGAAGGGAGGAAGGCGAGATCAGCCACTTCCAGCTCCGGGTCCAGGACCTGCACGGGGAACACACACAGCTTTCTTCCCGGCAGGAAAAGCCAAGGAGAGCTCCCCAGAGACCCCACAGTCCCCCTGGAAAAGCGCTGAGGGGTTTGGAGACAAACCACCAGGGATCAGGCACGGGAAGCCTCACGGCCTGACCCTTCCTTGGGAATCACTGCTGGCAGAGTGGGGATCCCAGGGGAGGGGGAACCCCTCTGGCTCTGCCAGGGAGATCTTCCCCCCGGTGCCCCCGAGGAGCCGGAGCCACAGTGTGGGCTGGGCACAGTGCCCTGGGCACGCTCCGGAGCACCGGGAACACGGGAACAGCCAGAAGGGCTGCAGGGCCACAGCTGCTTCCTGCCCATGGGCTGGGAGCCAGCCTGCCCATTCCCAGAAACCTTTGGCAGAGGAACCCCCTCTGGCACTGCCACGCATCATCAGATCGGGATTGGGAATGGTCCCTGTGCCAGGATCAGGAGAACCCCAAGGTGTGAACCCTGCTCTCAGAGGAGCCCCAACTCCGTTCCCAGCTCCCTGGACATGTGTGTCGTTCTGGCACCCCAGGGATGGAGGGAATGTTGCAGCACTTACCATGGAAAGGGCTTCCCGGGTCTGCTGGAGCAGGGGCTCGGGGAGCAGGGAGATGTGGACACACTCGGGAACGTTCACAGTCCCACCATCCAGATCCGCGATCACCACATCGAGCTGGAAGGGCAGCACAGCGTGGGACAAGGCCTGGCTTCCCAATCCCACAGGTCCCACTGGACCCAGCCATCCCCACTGGACCCAGCCATCCCCACTGGACCCAGCCATCCCCACTGGACACAGCCATTCCCACCGGGCTCACGAGGACACCTGGATGCATCCCAGGCTGAGCACACGGAGCCTGTGGCCCCAGGCACCCCGAGGATGATGCCTGATGCCACCCGAGCCTGCTGTCACCCCACCCTGGGTCACCCCACCCTGGCACTGCCCTGGCACAGGGAACAGGGATCACGGTGTCTCACCAGCTCCTGCGTCTCCGACTGGAAGATGGAGTGGACCCCGATGATGAAGGGGGTGGGGGTGCTCAGCACCTCCAGGAGCTGGGCGGGCAGGATGGGCACGTAGGTGAAACTGCAACCAGAAAGAGCCTCAGCGCAGCCCCGAGCCCTGCTCAGCACCCAAACCCGGGCACCAGCCTCGATCCTGGCTCCGGAGGGCAGGGTTAGATGGGAGATTGGGGAAGGAATTGCTGGCTGGGAGGGTGGGGAGGCCCTGGGACAGGTTGCCCAGAGAAGCTGTGGCTGCCCCTGGATCCCTGGAAGTGCCCAAGGCCAGGTTGGACGGGGCTTGGAGCAACCTGGGCCGGTGGAAGGTGTCCCTGCCCATGGCAGGGGGTGGCAGTGGACAGGCTTTAAGGTTCCTTCCCACCCAAACCCTCCTGGGACTCCACGCTTCCATAACTCTATAATTTGATCCCACTGAGAGAAAGGAAAGGGGATGGATTCTGGAGATAGAAGCACCTCCGGCCTCTCCCATCTGGCATCACCATGGGGTCACTGCACAGTCCTGGATCACATCCCATACTCTCATGGGATTGCTTCCCTCTGCTAGGAGCTGCCCCAGCCAGGAACAGGGAACACTGCTGAGAACACCTTACTCCTGCTTATGGAATCATGGAATATCCTGGGTTGGAAGGGACCCACAAGGATTATTGATCCAACCCCTGGCCCTGCACAGACACCCCAACAATCCCTTCCTGTCCCTCAGAGGATCATCCAAACCCTCCTGGAGCTCTGGCAGCCTTGGGGCTGTGCCCACTGCCCTGGGGAGCCTGTTCAGTGCCAACCACCCTCTGGGGGAAGGACCTTTCCCTGAGATCCAACCTGAGCCTGCCCTGGCACAGCTCCAGCCATTCCCTGGGTGCTGTCCTGGTCACCAGGGAGGAGAGAACATTTCCCAGCTCAGCCCATCCCGCCTGGAGAGGGGGGAGGCAGGGCTGGGAGATTCACCAGTGCCACTGGGAGGCAGATGAGCCGGCACAGGGTGGAGGGTCGGGGGGCTCAGGGACCCCTCACCTGTACTTGAGGGGGAACATGAGAGCCAGGAGAGCCCTGCAGGCGTCTGTCAGCCGCTGGTAACTGCTGGAGAGGAACAGGATCTTGTGCTCGGTCAGCGCCGCGCAGAACAGGAACAGCACGTTGGTGATGCCTGGCAGGGCACAGGAGGGCACTCAGAAACGTGGGACCCCTCTTGCACCCCTCCAGAGACCCCTGACCCACCCCCCAGGGCTGGAGAAGTCCCTCTTCCCAGAGGGGCAAGTGTGGGGCCGGGTCTCACCGAGCTGGCGGAACAGCAGGGCCACGCTGCAGCTGCTGACGGGGAGCGAGTCGTTGATGGGAGTCTGGATCACCTGCCTGTCCCCTGCCCCCAGGGAGATCGTCCTCTGCAAGGGAACACATGCCCAGTCACTGGGATCATCCTGGCAAGGCACGAGGATGAGGTAGGAGCAGCCAAACCCCCCCGGAGCAGGGGACAGGGCGACCGCACCCCTGGCACAGCCCCTGTACCCAGCACAGCTGGAGCACGGCTGCTGCAGGAAGAGGGAGGAGAAAACAGGGAAGAAGGAAGAGGAAAGAAGAGCAAGGATGTTGCCACTGAACCCCTTGGGTGCTTGACTGGGTCCACAGGCTGAGGGGAGGAAGGGGACCTGTTTCAATATTCCCAGCCGACACCAGCAACATCCCAGCGGCCCCAAGATCCGCACAGACGTGGGACACAACGGCTCCCCAGCACTCAAGGGCTCCCCAGGCCATGAGGGCTCTCCAGGCCCTTGGACCCAAGGGGAGCAGCTCCCCTGTCTGTGCCCACCCAGCCCTGCTGTGCTGAGGAGCAGCACCAGCTCCACAGACCCGGCTGCCTCCCGGTCATGGGACGGACAGACCGGGCACGGGTTCATTGTTTCTTCCCCAATGCCACTTATCATTCCCAGACTGAGCCCATTCCCAGTGGCACAGGGATGCTTGCACACCCCAAGGCTTCCTAAAGGCTGCAGGGGCTGGGGCAGGAGCAGAGCTCTGGCCCTTCTCCTCCTCTTTCCACACCTCCCCAGGGAACACGCTCCCGCAATAGCAGGTTTCGCCACCTCCCCACAGCCGCAAGAGCTCCCAGACCCCGCCAGGAACAGCCCCAAAATCCAGTGCTGGACACGGCCGTGGCCGAGCAGAGCCAGACCCCTGACCTGCTCCTCCAGCCAAGCTTTCACAACCCCCAGGAGAACACAGAGGGGCAGATGGGCCAGTCTGGAATGCAGCCCCTTCCCGGAGCCCAGGGACACGTCCCAGGACACACAGACAGACAGCCCAGGGCACCCTGAGACCAGGACACGGGCCTGGGTGGGCCACACTCAGAGCAATTAACAGAGAGGCTGTTAACGAGGGGACAGACCCAAGGTGGGAAAGAAATGTGGGAAAGAA
>NW_020956485.1:104831-112660 GCF_003031625.1 Empidonax traillii
CCAGTCTGGAATGCAGCCCCTTCCCGGAGCCCAGGGACACGTCCCAGGACACACAGACAGACAGCCCAGGGCACCCTGAGACCAGGACACGGGCCTGGGTGGGCCACACTCAGAGCAATTAACAGAGAGGCTGTTAACGAGGGGACAGACCCAAGGTGGGAAAGAAATGTGGGAAAGAAATGTGGGAAAGAAAAGAAGTTCGTACCGCTGCTTCGTCGTCCGCGTCAGGCTGAGGTGGGACAGACAGAGAGCACAGTCAGTTAGGACACACGGACAGTGGGACAACGGGACAAGGGGGACACGGACACGGGCAGAGCCAGCCACGAGCAGGGACAACGCTCAGAGAGGAGCCCACATACACAAACACAGACATGGAGTGAAAGCCATGGCTACAGCACTGGGAAAGAGCCTTGGACACGGCAGGGGAACAGACAAAGCACGGGAAGGGAAGGGAAGTGCCACCAAACTGTCCCCCCGTCACACACTCCCTGTTCCCACAGCACAGAGAGGTCCTGCCCCAGCTGGGGGGATGGATCTGAGCCAAACCCAGCGAGCCACAGCGGCTGCAGAAGCCGCCCTGCTCCGGCCGGCCCTCCTAGTCCCGCCAGGGAGGAACCGGATCCGGGCAGATCCCACGGGAATCGATTGCAAACCCAGGGTGCCTGGCACAGCCCCCATGCCCTGGCAGTGGGCAGCACCCTGCTCTCCTCTCTGGAGAACTGGATAGGCCTGGCTCCATCCCTCTCCTGCAGATACTGGGAGCAGTGCCGGGCTCTCCCAGGATCTGCATCGCTCTGGGTGCTCAGAGGGAGCCCCAACCCTACAGCAGCTCCAGGAGCCCAAAAACCTGTTTGGACACAGGGCAGGGAGCAGCCCCTCATCGGGGTCACAAGAACAGGGGGTAGGAAACCCCTGTCCAGAGGCACTGGAGGTCTGTGGTGCTGCCCCAGTGCCCCGTGGTGTTGCCCCAGTGCCCCGTGGTGCTGCCCCAGTGCCCTGTGGTGCTGTCCCAGCCTCGCCAAGACTCCCCCACCTGGATGTGGGATAATTAACATCACTTTGTGCCGGAGGAAGAGGAGCTCAGCTGAAGGGGGAGACAAGCGCACATCCACGGTGACACTGGAGGTGACACCATGGCAGGAAAGCCCCAGGGTGCTGCACTGCTGTCCCCAACCTCTTGCCAGAGGGTCCAGCTGGGCTCTCCCTCTGTGCCATCCCCAAAGCAGCTTCAGCCAACCCCCTCTCTGCCCCATCTGCTGAGCCCAGCTGGGCTGCCCGGAGCAGGAGGGGGCTGCTGGAGGGACACACGGCTCCGAGGGGAGAGCAGGAGGTGTGATGGCCTCGGCTCTGGGCACAGGCTGGTCGGCAGGGATGCCAGCCAGGCACGGGCACAGGACCAGGCACAGGACCAGGCCAGTGCTCCGAGGAGAGCTCCAGGCTGCCCGTCTGGCATCGCTGGCCCTTCCTGGCCAGTGTCCCCACAGCTGCCCCGGCCCTGCTCTCACAGATGGCCCGTGACCACCCGGCCCTGGAGCAGCTCTGTGGGCAATCGGAGCCAGGAGTGACCACAGACCATGGAATCTGTTTGCATGGATGGACCAGCACCCACGTCAGCCGCTGGTCAAGCCCCTGGTGCTCCTTCCCAAGGGAGCAAGGAGCCAGGACCACGCTGCTGGTTGGGGGAGAGCAGCGGAGCGGAGCAGCGGGGCCTTCTCAGCTGAGCGGCTCCACGTCACGGAATCCGGGTGTTGGTGCTCCAGAGCACTTGGGAAGGCAGCAGGGCACGGAGCCAGACCCTGCCCACGGGGCCCACTCAGCTCACCCAGCACGGCAAAACCCAGAGCCCAGCTGAGCAGGACCCCCAGCCTGGCCCTGGCAGAGCTGCTGGGGGGGCAGAGCACAGAGAGGGAGAGGGGAGGGCAGGGAGAGAGAGAAGGAAGGGCACGGAGAGGGAAGGGCAGGACACCCACCTGTGCTCCCCCCGTGATGGGGATGGTGCAGGTCAGGAGGTTCCCAATGACGGTCTCCAAGGACACGCTCAGCCCGTCCACGTAGATGGTGTAGATCAAACCCAGGCTGTTCTGGAGGGGGGGAGCAGGGCACAGATGAGCAGGGCTGGGAGCTGGGGATACCCCCAGGGCTCGTCCCCAGCCAGACACGCCCTGGGATTGCCAATCCCAGGTGCAGTGCTCCAGGTCTTCCTCCTCCTCATCCACAGGGATGGGATATTTGGCACATGCTCTGTTTGCTTCCAGCCAGCACCACATCCCCATCCCCACACTGACCCCCTTGGAGCAGCAGGGCCTTCCCACAGCGCCGTGAGCAGAGTGACTGGGAATAGCTGGGCTCTCCAGCCCCCCAGCACTCCCAGTCCCACAAATACTCCAAGGAAGGGATGGGAAGGAGACCCTTTCCCAGTAAGGGCTGGTCGAGGTCCCCAAAATCTGGGCAATGCCCTTGACAACACCCTTTGACTCTGGTAAGCCCTGGGTGGTTGTTGTAGGTTCCTTCCACAGCTGCTCTGGCCAACCTGTGCCAGGGTCTCCCCACCCTCCCAGCCAGCAATTCCTTCCCAATCTCCCATCTAACCCTGCCCTCTGGCACTGGGAAGCCATTCCCTGTGTCCTGTCCCTCCATCCCTTGTCCCCAGTCCCTCTCCAGCTCTCCTGGAGCCCCTTTAGGCCCTGCAAGGGGCTCTCAGGTCTCCCTGGAGCCTCCTCTTCTCCAGGTGAACCCCCCCAGCTGTCCCAGCCCCATCCCCATGGACACAGCCCAGTTCCCAGCCCAAGCCCTCCCAACCCCTTCCCAGGCACACAATGCAGCACCTTCCCACAAACACAGCTGGCAGAGACCAACGCTCCGCAGGAACGGGCTGTTCCTCCCGGTTTCCCATTAACCAGGCGGGTCCAGGCCGGCACGGGGGGCCCTGGCTCCGTGTCCTGACATCGTTCGGGGTCAGCACAACCGGGCCCGGCTCCGGATGCAAAGGGCAGGATGGGAACGGGCCACGCTCCCACGGGTGCTGTGCCAGGGTGCTCCTGGAGCCCTCGCTCCCAGGGTCAGGAAGCCTTTCCCAGCATTGCTCCCCGAGCAGGATCCCGGCTGCCCCAATCCCGGACTCACCCTGAACACCTCGGCGTGGTCCAGCCGGGACACCAGCACCAGGCTCTTGGGAGCGAAGAGCTGGGCAGGTTGAACGGGAGACGACGACGACTCCTCCTCCTCCTCCTCGCCCTCACCATTCCTGGGGTGGCTCTGGGGCTGGGGAGACACACACCAGTCAGGGCATGGGGTTACAGGGTGCTCCTCCTCCTCCCCCCAAGATCCCAGTGCCAGGGTCAGGATTCCTCCAGCACAGGGAAGTGAGGAACCACTACTTTTCTGCCACTGACCCCCCTTCCCACCCAGCCATGGATTCCTCTGGCACAGGGAAGGCAGGAACCGCTGGCCAGAGCTAAATGCAGCTGGATACTTCCCCCCAGCACTGCTGCCCCCCGCCCCAGTGTCCCCAGCACCTGAGGGCTCTCCACGGCCTCCCAGAAGGTGAAGCAGGCGCAGTAGTGCCGCTCCGAGTTGATGTCGGTCAGCACGGCCACGAAGAAGGTGGGAGGATTCCTCTCTGGGAAGAGCTGCCAACCGCTGGGCTGGCAGAACTGCGGGGGAGGAGGGATGGGGTCAGAGGGGCTGCCAACCACTGCCCCTCGACCCCCGCGTTCCTGGAGGGTGTGAGAGCAAACCCCGACCCCACCAGCCCCGGATCCTGGGAACAGGGAGCTCAGTGTGGCACCACATCGCTCACGAAGCAGGCAGGGAAGGGTGCTCCGTGATCTGGGAATGGGGAGAGCACTGGGCTCTGAGCCCCCCTCCCCTCACCCACGGTACCTCAGGCACCCTCCCAACACCCTGGACGGGTTTCTGGGACTTCCCAAACCCCCTCCCAGGGGGGAAACTGGGCCAGTGCCATCCCCTCCTCTCCACAGGAACAGCAGGAGCTGCCTGGAGAAAAGCAAGTGGGAAGAAAGGGTGATTGATGGGACACCCCAGCCAGGATGGGCACCCTGCCCCCAACCACAGGAGCCCCAGCACAGGGGCTGTGAGGGGCTTGGCTGGGCGAGGGGCTGTTGGCACCTGGCACTGAGCCCCCCAAACTCTGCACGGCCCCCTGGGCTCTGCACAGACCCCCAAGCCCACCAGGGCACTGAGCCCCCCCAGGCTCTGCACACCTCCAGCCCACCACAGTGCCAGGCAACCACATGCTGGCACCACAAGGCCCAGGGAGGAAAGGTGACCCTGTGCTGCCAGGGACACGCAGGACACGGGCACCGGGGTGGTTCCAGGAGGTGGCACCGCTGCCCAGGGCACACACTGCCCGTGGCTGTGCCACCACTGCCCTTCCAGCACCTCCCAACCCCGCCGGGCCTGCCACTGGGACTTCCCAAACCCCCTCCCAGGGCCAGGGGTAATTCCAGCCAGCAGCCTCAGGACTCCCCCGGGTTTCCAAGTCTCAAGGGGTTTTCTGTATTTCCTCAGCCCTGTGGAAAATTCCCGGCAGTGCTGGGACCTCCCTGGGCGCGGGACAGCTCGGCTCCTTCCGGGGCCACACCGAGGACAAGGGGACTTGAGCAAAACCCCAGGATGAGAACGAGGTGGCACCAGGGCCAGACCGACCACAGGGCCCAACACACAGGGAGGAATCCCTGCCCAAACCCTCAGGAATCCAAGTTTCCACCTGGTGAGTTTTCCAGCTGTTCACCACTCCCTGTGCTCACGGAGCCTCCTCTGCTCCCTGGTAGGAGCTGAACACGGGCCATGGGGCAGGAGCTTGGATCTCCCCAGACACCCGGGGATGGCAGGGGAGACAAAGGCACCAGAGAACTTCAACACCACCCAGTCCCACCCTGCCCTGGGCAGGGACACCTCCCACTTCCCCAGGTTGCTCCAGCCTGGCCTTGGACACTTCCAGGGATCCAGGGGCAGCCACAGCTTCTCTGCCCAACCTGTGCCAGGGCCTCCCCTCCCTCACAGCCAAGTACTACATCCACATGGCTTTTAAATCCCTCCAAGGATGGGGACTCCACTGTTTCCCTGTCTCCTCTTCCCCTCAATAATGTTCTAAAACCTGGCGTATTTTCCAGCTTCAGCAAAAAAATATGACACACAATTAAAAGGGAAGTTCACCGAGTCCAACAGACTGAGTCACATCCACACCTCAAAGCTCATCCCATTCCACTAGCCCAGGTTGCTCCAAACCCCATCCCACCCAGCCTGGAACACTTCCAGGGATGGGGCAGGCACAGTCCCTCCAAGTCATTGTCCAAGAGCTCCCTTCCAGCTCTTAGAGCTCCCTTAGGCACTGAAAGTTGGATGTCTGGGACACTGGCTTGGCTGTGCTGCCGGAGGTGGAACAGTTCTGGAGGTCTGGGTGTCAAAACCATCCCAGAACCGCGCTAGGACACGGAGATCCTGTGCCGTGTCAGACAGACCAGTGGGATCGCAGCATGGAAGGACCAGAGCAATGGGAAGGATCCAAAGGGAGAGTGGGAACGGCCCTGACCCTCCCTGGAGCACACAGAGGCCCTGGATTTACAGGGATCTCCATTCCCATCGCACACCTCGCTCGGGGCTGTGGCAGCCACTACCACCAGGATCCCTCAGTTCTCCCGCTGCTCCCCTGGGAATGCCCACACCAGGCAGCTCCAGGGGCTCTGGAGGAGAGAGCTCTGGGCAGGGGAAGGAGGAGCTGCAACAGGAACACGTCCACATCCTGTGTGTGTGTGTGTGTCCCCAGAGGAACTGGATCCATTAACACGAGATATTTCTGTTTGGAATTGCTGTTGGACGCCACACAAGGCCAGAAGCTACAAATTCCAGCTCCCTGACACCCCAGAAAGCCTCTTCTCCCCCAAAAGCTGCTAAAAAGAACCAGCTGCGACCACAATGTCACATCCCACCCAATCCCCCGGGATCGGTTCCCTCGGATTTTTGGGAGCTGCCCTCGGCTCAGCCCCGCGTGCTGTTCCCCCAGGACACCTCAGAGAGCTTGTGGGAAGCCCTGGAGCCACCCCTGGCTCCCAACAGGACAGGGCTCCAATTGTTTAAATTCCAGGGATTTTTTGGCTGGACGGTTTGACCCCTGGGGGAAAAAAGCAGCTTTCCTCCTGTTTGGGACTGTTCCCAAGTCCCTGCAGACACCAGGAAACTCAGACCAGAAAAATAACGTGTATTTTTTTGCCTCGCACAAAACAGGCCCAGAAACATCCGGAATGGCGCTGGAGTTTTGGGGAACACGCGATGGGAAGAGAGGCCGGACACTGTCGATACCAGTGATGATGGGAAGCTGTCCAGCCCTGGTACAGCTGCCCAGGGCAGGGGGAGAGAGAGACCCCATCCCTGGAGGGATTTCAAAGCCCCGTGGATGTGGCACTTGGGGACAGCCTAAACGACTCCATGACCCCACAAACTGCTGAGGGGAGCAGAGCAGCCTCCAGAGGGGCTCAGTTTGGGGTCTGACCCTTCGCTGGCAGCGGAGCAGGATTTGGGAAGAGCTTCCATTGCAATTTAGCAACCCAGGGGAACAATCCCTCTCTCCTGGATGAGCCGAGCTGGTTTGGAGGATCCCATGAAGCACCACATCCAGCTGGGTGTGGTGCCATGTTGTGGGAATGACCCAGCACTGAGCTGATCCCAAAGCACTCATGACAGCTGGTGACTGTGTCCGGAGTGCTGGGAGGGATCCAGGCCCCAGCAGCTCCCAGGGATTCCCCCTGCTCGGAGGGAGCAAGGCAGCGGGAAAGGCCTGACCACACTCCTGAGGCTGCATCCCCGGCTCCTCCAGGAAACATTCCAGCATCCCCCCATCAGATCCTGTGGGATGTGTCCCGGTGTCACCCACCCTGGTGTCACCCACTGAGGGTCCCCAGTGACTCACCAGCTCGATGCCCTGCGGGAAGGGGTTGTCCTCCCAGTCCTTCTCCGGGAAGCGCTGGAGGATCTGTCCCTGTCCATCCCCGCTCCCTGCAGAGACAAGAGAGGGATTAGAGGGCAGGCAGGAGGAACCCCCACCAGCCCCGAGGGAATGCCAGGCTGGAAGCAACACTGGGATTAGAGGGCAGGCAGAGACCCCAGCCTGTCCCACAGGCATCAGGCACTGCCCACCCCAGCAGGGAATAGCGGCGATTCCAAAGGCTCCGGGAGCAAACAGCTCCCGGCGTTATCTACGCAGCGGAATGGCCGTGGGGCAGCACCTCCGGTCACGCTCCAGTCCAGGCTTCCTCCCTCCTCGTGCCAACAGGGATCACACACCCGGTCCAGAGCGGCAATTCCCTGCTCCTTATCTCCAGCCTGGCACTCGGCCTTTCCCAAACAACGGCATCCTGCCCTCGGCTTTGCCTTTGGCTTCCCTGCAGCTTTGTGGTGCCACGCTGGGCAGGCAGCACTGGGAGCACTGGGAACACTGGGAGAACTCCCACCCTCACCTGCCTCCCCCAGCCCACACCAACCCACACACTAAATCCTGCTGTTTCCCCATGGAGTCGGCCCGGACAGCATGGAAAGGGCTGCAGGCACAGAAGCTCCTGGGACAGCCTGAGGTGATGGCTGAGCTGCCTCCAGGAGCTGCCAGCCAGAGGGGAAGCACTTCCACACCAGACATGTCCTTGCAGCGATGAAGCTGCTCATGGATCAAGCTGGGGATCAGAAATCCCGAGGATTGTGGCACAGCCACGAACGCAGGCAGCCCTGTGACGGCAAAAGGGTGGCTATTCCAGCCCCTTCCAGAGCTGCTGAGGGATTATCACATCCACTGCATCACCCAGGGGACCACCCAGGGC
>NW_020956485.1:113141-114268 GCF_003031625.1 Empidonax traillii
TGTCCTTGCAGCGATGAAGCTGCTCATGGATCAAGCTGGGGATCAGAAATCCCGAGGATTGTGGCACAGCCACGAACGCAGGCAGCCCTGTGACGGCAAAAGGGTGGCTATTCCAGCCCCTTCCAGAGCTGCTGAGGGATTATCACATCCACTGCATCACCCAGGGGACCACCCAGGGCCTCTCCCAGCCCTGCTGGATTTGGGAGCCGGGTTCTGGCCAGGGAAGAGCCGAGGGGGCCGGGAACGGGAGCAGCGCAGCCTCGAAGGGCTATTTTGGGAGCGTCCCCAGGGCCCCACTCCCCACCCGGCAGCCACAGCTGGATTTAGCAGGACAGGGCAGCGGGAAAGGTGCCATTTATAGCCCGAGGCCCAGAATGGAAAGGTCAGAGCCAAGCTGGGCAGACAGAGACAAGGATGGGGTTAACCAGACCCCGCCGGCCACCGCTCCCACACCACAGCCCTGCTCCTGCAGAGCACAGCCCTGGGCAAGGCCTCCTGCTCCCGGTGCCAAGGGCCCGGCTCAAGCTCCAGACAGGAAAATCCCTTTAGATCCACAGGTCAGGATTATGGCTCTGATGGCTCCGACCTGTGCCCTCCACACCAGTTCAGTCCTGCCACGAGCGCACGTGGCTCCGCTGGCACATCCGCAGGGACATGGGAACGGATACAGGATCACACAATCATGGAATGGGTTGGGATGGGAGGGACCTTAAAGCCCATCCAGTGCCACCCCTTGCCATGGGCAGGGACACCTTCTCCTATCCCAGGTTGCTCCAAGCCCCGTCCAACCTGCCCTTGGGCACTTCCAGAGATCCAGGGGCAGCCACAGTTTCTCTGGGCAACCTGTGCCAGGGCCTGCCCACCCTCCCAGCCAGCAATTCCTTCCCAATCTCCCATCTGTCCCTGCCCTCTGGCACTGGGAAGCCATTCCCTGTGTCCTGTCCCTCCATCCCTTGTCCCCAGTCCCTCTCCAGCTCTCCTGGAGCCCCTTCAGGCCCTGCAAGGGGCTCTCAGGTCTCCCTGGATCCTTCTCTTCTCCAGGTGATCCCCCCCAGCTGTCCCAGCCTGGCTCCAGAGCAGAGGGATCCAGCCCTGGGAGCAGCTCCGGGGCCTCCTCTGGACTCTCT
>NW_020956485.1:115161-125987 GCF_003031625.1 Empidonax traillii
CAGGACACGGAAGGGGGGGTTTCTGGGCTCATTCCAAGAGCTGTAGAGAGCCAAGGGAAACTTGACTCCTGGGGTTTTCCCAGAGCCAAGCGCTCCCACACCACTCAGCCAGCTGCAGGCAGGTACATCCTGATTTTAGGGACTGTCACCAACAAACAGCCTGACTCAGGACTCCTGGACAACCTCCCGGTGCTTCCCTCAGCTGCTCCTCGGGCAGCCCCATCCCAGCCTTCCCACTTCCCAGCATTCAGCTCAGGCAGAGCCGTATCGGGCTGTGGGATCGGCGCGTCCCTTCCTGCCAGGGGGAACTGGACCTGCCCCATCCATTCTCCTGCTTTCCCGGCCGAGATTCCTGGGAAAGCACGTGTGCCTGTGAACCTCGGCCTCCACACCAGCTGCTCGGCTCGTGTTTTCCTTCCTGCTCCGGCAGGGCTGGGGGTGACACCTGGGGGAGCCTGTCCCCGTCCCTGTCCCCGTCCCCACCGGCTGGATTTGGAAGCTTACGGGATGTTATTGCAATACAGGAAATTCTAAATAAGCACAAAGTTAAACTCTCAGCCACAAGATGACCCCAAGCCGGGAGCGCTGGCACGGCGGGAGTGGCCGGTTCCACGGTCGGGGGGTCACGGCCACGCCAGCTCCCAGCGCTTCCCTCGCTCCCAGCGTCCCTTAAATGATGTGACAACAGCAGCTCAGCCTGAACACCACACAGAGACACGACTGAGTTTGCAGAGGGGTTTTAGGGCTTTTGTTTGGAAGGAGTCCTGTCCCGTCCCTCCCACCTGACACCCTCCACTCCCAGTGACCGACGCCACGGGAAGGGGATTCACCACGGCACGGGACCACCAGTCCAGCCAAGAACCCCCAGGAACGGGGCCTCTGCAGGCTCAGACACAACTCCCACATCCCAAAGCTTGGAAATTCAGGATGATATCATCCTGAATATCAACGCAAAGCTCAGCCAACACAGCTCAGCGTTGGCTGCCCCTGGATCCCTGGAAGTGTCCAAGGCCAGGTTGGACGGGGCTTGGAACAACCTGGGATAATGGGAGGTGTCCCTGCCCACGGCAGGGGGTGGCACTGGGTGGGTTTTAAGGCCCCTTCCCACCCAAACCATTCCATGATCCTATGAGTCTAAGTCCTCACCACAAGAGCAAGATGCACTTCACCCTTCCTTCCCCCCAGCTCCAGCTGTGTCACCAGCTCCAAAGGTGTCAGCTCGGCTGGGAGAGGGCAGGGGGGTCACTTCAGAAACATCCAGTTACTTCAGATACATTAAATTATTTCCAAAATGTTCGTTTCACACCATCAGTGACTTTCCAGCTCCCCCCAGATGGACTCAGCCTAATCCCTACTTTGAAGCAGCATCAGCTGAGAGCTTCTCGCTGCCTCAATGCAGAAACCATTTACAAATTTAGCAGTTTTACGGCATCCTAAAACCCTTCATGCTCCCAAGCCCTGCCTGGAGTCACCGAGGTGGCTCCTTGCAAAGCCAGCAGGCACGAGGCCACACAGCGGGCCCGGGGCCAGGAGCTCCTGCCAAGAGCACTCAGAGCCCGACACCGCAACCCCAAACACCGGAGCTGCTCCAGCAGATGCAAATGAGCCCAGCCCCAGTAGGTCACACTGATGGTGCTCTTGGACCGGGGCAGGACCCACGTAGATCCACGTAACTCTGAGGCAGCACCGCCACGGCCCGGGAAATGCCCCGCAAGACGGGGGAGCGATTGCATCAACCACCCCGCGAGGCCGCAGGGCGGGACAGGCCCCAGCCCGGGGAGTGCCAAAGGTTGGACGGGGCTTGGAGCAACCTGGGCCAGTGGAAGGTGTCCCTGTTCATGGCAGAGCATGGCACTGGGTGGGCTTTAAGGTCCCTTCCCACCCAAAGCATTCCATGATCCTCAGAGGTGTCCCGCTGAGCTGGGGACGGCCGGAGCACCACTCAGCCCTCCTCCAACTCCCGAGGGAGGGGAGAGCTGGGATATTCCAGCTCCTCCCTCAAGGAGAGCAGGAGAAGCTCCGGGGGATTAAGAGAACAGCAATAAGGCAGCAGCAGGGACGGAGCCATCCCCACCCCAGAGCTCCCCCCCAGCCCCACCACACGGCGGGCACGGCCGGCCCAGAACAACACGCCAAGTGTCTGCTCCGGGACAATGCAGGCACTGTTCCCTCCTTACGTATTCCCCAAAGGAGCACGAAGAATGGCTTTGCTATGGAGGGGAACAAAAGGGCTGTGTGAGGGCCGGGGCTGTCCTGCTGCTCCAGCCACACCATGGCTGCCTCCAGAGAAAGCCCACTCGGCCCAGGATCAGAGAGGGGACAGTCCCTGTCCCCACACCTGGCCATGAGCAATGTCCCCCCAACATGGGAGGGGACGGCCCAGACCCCACCAGCACACATGGTGGGTGCTGCAGCTCCCTGTGCCACCCACTGGTACAAGGGGAGACTTTGTTGCCACGAATCCAAGAATCCCTGAGGCTGGAAAAGCCCTCCCAGCCCATGGATCCACCCTGTGCCCCATCCCCACCTTGTCCACTGAGTGCCACGGCCAGGCCTGCCTGGGACACCTCCAGGCCTGGGCACTCCAAACCTCCCTGGGCAGCCCCTGCCAAGGCCTGACCACCCTTGCTAGCAACAAATTCCTCCTGGTGTGGCACTTACTGGAATCCCACTGTCCCCTCCGGCTGCCCCCAAGGCCACGTCCCTGCTGTGGGCACGGCTGCTGTGTCCCCTGGCTGAGGGACAGCATGGCTGGTGACTGAATAATCCCAAGGAATAACAACCCACTCGTGCTCCCCACTCCAGGTTTTAGTGCCATTCCACAGGACAAGGAGCTTGGGCAGGGACAACACCCTTTCCCAGGCAGCAGGAACTCCAGGTGGCTGCAGGTGGGCAGGGCAGGACCAGGGTGACACCAACACCTTTGGCTCTGCCAAAGGGCCTTTGATGGGATTCAGGGCAAAACTCTCCACAAAGGGACAAGTCACACCTGGAACACCAACTCCTGTCCTGACCACGGCTAAAAAAAGGGGGGGAATTTAGGAGAAAAGGCCTCATTCCGTGTTTACTGATGGCCCTGGTGATGTCTGAGGACGTGCTGTAAACAGTGACGATAATGATCAGAGCACAAACAGTTTGGGCCAGGCCAAACGCTGAGCTGGGTGAGGAGGCACTGTCTGCATGCAATCCCAAGCAGCTCCCTGCTGGAAACGCTCCCTCCAGCCAGGGAACGCTTCCCGAAGGAGGCCAAGCCCTCCAGCCTGGGGTCACTCACCTCCAGTTACAACATCCTCGAGCAGAGTCAGAGGGGACGGCACTGCCCCACCGGCACGGGACGGGGCGGGGGGACCAGGGCACATTCCCAGCACGGCAATTCCAGGCACGGCACTCCCACGTGAGGCTCTGGATGAGCCCCACCATAACGAGGTGTTTATAGGGAGCTAAATGAAGCGGGTGAAAGAGGGGATGGAGCTGATCACCCCTGCAGAGCTCTCCCTGCTCTGTCACACCAACCCTGGCCTGGGTCCCCTGTCCCTGAGCTGGCATTATTCCTCAAACCTCTTCCTAATCCCTCTGAAATGAAGGATGAGAAGTGTCAGAGGTCTCCCCTGGCTGTGTGGGAGCAGCTGGGCACTGGACCCCCCCGGGGCGGTGCCAGGTACCCTGCCAGGACCTGGAGGTGCAGACTCACGGGATCGGGAACGCTGGCAAACCCCTCTGGCTGGAAAACCCCCACAGGTGGGCCTGTGGAATGTGGGGTTCTCCGCTCTCCCACCACCCCAGATCCTGTGGGAAGATCCACTCGGATGGCCCCCCCTCCTCCTCAGCGGATGCTGTCCCTGCCCACACACGGTACTTTCGGAATGAAAGTACCCAGCACACGCCCCCGTGGGTCAGGGAAGAACCCGGGATCTGGGAATGCTCGGTGAAGGAGGGAGCAGCTCCGTATGGAATCAATGCTGTCCTGGCAGGGGGTGACAGATTTCCCACCGTCTCCAGCGGCACATTCCCTCACAGAGCGGAGTCCCTGGCACAGCCCGGCTGTCCCTTGATCCGGTGCCAAGGGAGAGCCGTGTTTATCTTTAGAAACATTAAGGCAGAAGAGGAAGCAATTAAATATAAAAAAAAAAAAAAAAAACCACCCGCCTGTTTCCGAGAGCTCGTCCCAGGAAAGCGCTGCGGGCCTGGAGGGGGCCTGGCAGCAGGACACAGATAAGGCTCACCCGGAGCCGGGAAACCTTCCACGGATCCCTGCGCTGACACGGCCCCAGGGCCCCAAACCACCACTCCCACGGGGCTGCTTCCAGCCCAGGGCCAGAGATCCCCTTGGAGGAGCCCTCCAGGAAAACTGTGACGAGCTGAGGGGCCCCAGGAGCTGCTTTAAGGGACCTCAGGTGACCTCCAAAGGTCCCTTTGGGGCTGGATGGGCTCTAATCCCTTCCCACCCAAACCATTCTGTGACTCTCTGATTCCATGCCCTGGCCTGGGATGGGTGCTTTGGCTCAGTTCCCCAGGGATGTGGATCCCCATGCCCCTCTGGAGCTCCATGGCCGTGCCCGGCCGTGGCTCCGCGTGGCCAGGGCTGCTAAAAGTGTTTTGGGGAGGAACCTCTTCTATTTTTACCTGATGCCAAATTCCAGTTGCTTCCCAGGGGAGCCATTCCCCCCCTTGCACTGGCACCCCGGGGGATAATTACAGGGCTGTCAAGGTTTACCCACGGCCTAAAAACAGCCCGGGCTGCTCCCACCGCCCCTCCTGCCCCGGGAACCCACTGATCCCTTGGGACCCCACTCCCACAGCCCCTCCTGCCCTGGGGGTCTCAGCAATCCCTCTGGATTCTGGAAAAGGGCCCCAGGAGGGACGGGATGGAGCTGGGAAGGAGTGGGGTGTGTTTGATGGGGGGTCCTGACAACCAGCTGGGGGGGAAACTGCAGGGAAAAATACGTGGGAATTAAGGAATGCTTTAGGTTGGAAAAGACCTTAAAGCCCATCCAGCCCCCCAGGGACACCTTCCACTAGCCCAGGTCACTCCAGTCCTGTCCAACCTGGCCTTGGACACTTCCAGGGATCCAGGGGCAGCCACAGATGCTCTGGGAAATCCATTCCAGCCCCTGCCCACCCTCCCAGACAGCAATTCCTTCCCAATCTCCCATCTGTCCCTGCCCTCTGGCACTGGGAAGCCATTCCCTGTGTCCTGTCCCTCCAGGCCTTGTTCCCAGTCCCTCTCCAGCTCTCCTGGAGCCCCTTTAGGCCCTGTAAGGGGCTCTCAGGTCTCCCTGGATCCTTCTCTTCCCCAGGTGATCCCCCCCAGCTATCCCAGCCTGGCTCCAGAGCAGAGCTGTTCCCAACTGGTAAACAGATGCCGAGGGACAGTAGGAGTAAGATCCAGCCCCAGACACAGCAGAGAATGGAACCAGCTTCAATTCCAGGACAAAAGGGCTCAGTGCCAGCCCCTCTCCTGCCCGTGCCAGGCAGTTCCCTGCAGGGCAGCCAAGGACAGAGGGAAACCCCAAAATCCAAACCCCAGCCCGAGCTGTTCCTCACGGATCACACACGGGTGCCCAAGTCCCTCCCCACTCCATCCTGCTAGGGCAGAAGGACTGATTTAAGCACTGGGCTCAGTTTGTCTCGACCCTACAGGGATCATTTCCACCCAGAGTCTGCCAGGATCAACATCTCCCACAGCCAGAGAAGGAGCTTTTGTTCCCAGTGTCCCACACAGGAGGCGGCTGCTGGAGTGTGGCACATCCAGAGGGGAAAACGGTGCAGGGAGGGACAATGATGGACTGGGATACAGGAGTGGGAATCAGGTCAGATTCCACAGGGGTCTCAGCTGGGTCGGCAGCGCTGGAGCTGCCCAGGGACTCCTGGTGAGTGCTGGAATGGAGGAAATGTTCCCAACATTCTCCAGCTCCCTGACAGGAGAGGGGAGCTGGGTGGGGGGTGTCGGGTTCTGCTCCCAGGGAACAAGGGACAGGACAAGAGGAAATGGCCTCAAGCTGTGCCAGGAAAATTCCTCCTGGAAAGGGTGATCAGGCATTGGAAGGGGCTGCCCAGGGCAGGGGTGGAGTCCCCATCCCTGGAGGGATTTCAAAGCCCTGGGGATGTGGCACTTTGGGACATGGATCAGTGATGGCCTTGGCAGTGCTGGGGATGGTTGGACCCAATGGCTTTTCCAACCTCAAGGATTCCATGATTCTGTGAACACAGAGGAACAGCCCTCTGAGACCACTGAGTCCAGTGACTCCAAACCTCCCTGGGCAGCCCCTGCCAAGGCCTCACCACCCTTGCCAGCAACAAATTCCTCCTCAGGGCCAACCTGAGCCTCCCCTGGCACACCTTGAGGCCGTTTCCCCTTGTCCTGTCCCTGTTCCCTGGGAGCAGAGCCCGACCCCCCCCGGCTCCCCCCTCCTGGCAGGGACTTGCAGAGCCAGAAGGTCCCCCCTGAGCCTCCTTTTCTCCAGGATGAGCCCCCCCCAGCTCCCTCAGCTGCTCCTCACAGGATCTGTGCTGCAGAAGGGAATGCCCTGGGTAAGGGAGGACCCTCCTCAGGGATGTGACTGTCCCAGGGCAGCAGGAAGAGCCGGGAGGTGCAGGAGGAGTGCGACAGCTCCTGCAGGAACCTCTCAGTGAGCCAGCCCGGCCTGGAGGGGAAAGGGGCCGATGCCAAGAGGAACTGAAACCCCATCAAACTGATCACAGACTGCTCCGGGATGGAGAAGTGATTCTCCCCCTTGAGCCTTCAGCTTCCTCATCGGCATTTCCCTGCGAACCAGAGGAAGTTCTGAGCAGGTAAAGCCCGTTGTGGTTCCAGGGCAGCAGTTCCCGTCCCACGGAACACCGAGCTGTCCCTCCAGCCTGACCCCACAGCCCGGAGAGGAGCTGTGCCCTGCCCAGGGTCGGGAATGCTGGCCCTGCTGCCCCCAAATCCCACGGCACAGGGAGACGGAGCCTGGCCACGGTCCCACTCCTGTCCCCGGTGACCCGGGATGGCTTCTCACCTCTAATCCTTGGGAACGGGCTGGGAGATGGGAATCCAAGCGCCACGGGCCCTGAGCACAGCCAGGGGATTACTGGGATTAGCTTGTCCCTGGCAGCTCCTGCTACAGCTCCTGACTGACCCCACCAACAGCCAGATCCCAAACCCACGTCGTCCTCCACACACAGATTATCTGGGAAGTCTGTGGGGGGTCACGGAGGCGAGCGGGAATGGCACCGGCACCAGAGGAGAGGCCCTTCCCCCAGAGGGTGCTGGGGCCTGACAGAGCTCAGGGACAACGTTCTCAGGGACGGGGGGGATTGCTGGGGTGATCCCTGTGGGTCCCTGTCAGTTCAGGATATTCCAGACACCTCTCCCCAGAGCTGCTCCCAGCCCGATCCCAACCCCAGTCTCAGCTGACGCCACCGTTCAGCTCCGGCTGTGCCACAAGCTGGGACCCGGATCCCGGAGGGCTCCCGAGGATCAGCAGGGCACGAGGCTCTTCCCAGATTATCCCAAGGGTTTTAGCTAAAGACGGGAGATTTAGATGGGATGTGGGGAAGGAATTGCTGGCTGGGAGGGTGGGCAGGCCCTGGCACAGGTTGGCCAGAGAAGCTGTGGCTGCCCCTGGATCCCTGGAAGTGTCCAAGGCCAGGTTGGAGCCACCTGGGCCAGTGGGAGGTGTCCCTGCCCAGGGCAGGGTGGCACTGGGTGGTGTTGAAGTTCCCACCCAAAGCATTCTGTGATTCCCTGAACCTGAGGCACATCTGACAGCCCTGGCAGTGGCAGACGCTCCGTGTGCCGGGAAGGAAACACCGCTCAGGTTGATCCTTACGGGAAGGGAACACAAACCTCCTCTCCACCCAAAACCAACAGAGCCAGGCCGGGGCAGGTCCACAGTCCCAGGGTGGCTCCACACCTGGGTACCTCCCTGCAGGTGGATCCTGGAGAGTAGAGGACAAGGCTGGAAAATTTCCACGTGCCTTGAGGAGCTCCCTCACCCTGCAAGCCTAAAATCCCCCACTTCCCGAAAGAACTCAGCTGAAATCCTTGGATAAGTCCCCAGCCCTGGAGGTGTCCCAGGAAGGCCTGGCCGTGGCACTCAGTGCTCTGGGCTGGGGGACAAGGTGGGGATGGGGCACAGGGGGGATCCATGGGCTGGGAGGGCTTTTCCAACCTCAGGGATTCCCTGATTCTGTGAATCTCTGGATCCAGCTCAGCACCACGAGCTCCTGCCATGCTCTGCACCCACACAGGATGGTTGGCAAAACCTGGGTCTGACTGGCACCCTGTGCCAGGCACACAATCCAGGAACTCCAGGAACAGCCACAACATCCCATTTTCATTCCTTAAGGCAGGAAGAGCTGGCCCAGCCTCAGGAGAACATGTGAGGATGGGCACAAAGCCCAGGACTCCCAGCCCAGGGTGACATTTGGGGTCTTTGGCAGGGCTCAGCCCCTGGGGACAGCGAGATGAAACACTATGCTCTGGTGAAGGGACAGGAGATAATTCCCAATCCCGAAAGGAGCAGAGGAGAAATCCAGCTGGAGCAAGAGTGCACTTCACTGAGATGCCTGGCACATTCCACACTCCACACACAGGGAGCTTCCAGCTCTGGAATAACTGCTCAGACTTGAGATGGCAAACGTTCATCCCTGCTGCTGTTCTGCCAGAAAAACTGAGAATGGTGGAATCATGGAATGGTTTGGGTGGGAAGGGATCTCGGAGACCATGTTTTCCAACCCCCTGCTGGGGGCAGGGACACCTCACGCTATCCTAGGTCACTCCAGCCCTGTCCAACCTGGCCTTGGACACTTCCAGGGATCCAGGGGCAGCCACAGCTTCTCTGGGAAATCCATTCCAGCCCCTTCCCACCCTCCCAGCCAGCAATTCCTTCCCAATCTCCCATCTGTCCCTGCCCTCTGGCACTGGGAAGCCATTCCCTGTGTCCTGTCCCTCCATCCCTTGTCCCCAGTCCCTCTCCAGCTCTCCTGGAGCCCCTTCAGGCCCTGCAAGGGGCTCTCAGGTCTCCCTGGAGCCTTCTCTTCTCCAGGTGAGCACTGACGGCGGCACAGCCACCCCTCTGCCCCCAAACAGCTTCACTTCCACCACAGCAAGACCCTGATCTCCCAAAAAGGCAGAAAACCTTGGAATTGGAGCCAACTAAGTTCCATCCATGGCGCAGGCTTAGGTTTTTCCAAGACCTCAACCAAGTAAGTGACCCCCCGTTCAAGCACAGGGAGGGAAAACATCTCCCAGGACTCACCAAGCCGAAGGAGAAACAACCCCTGGTTGTCCCACAGTCAAACAAACAACCAGGAGCCCACCCCGAGAGTCGTGTGAGTGTGGAACCAGGTCAGGCACCACTACAGGTCACAGAGAAACGAGTAACTAACTAATTAAAAACATAAATAAAACGAGAATCGGCGATAAATTTGAGAGAACCGCAGAAAGTCCTGACGTTTTCTCCAGCATCAGCTTCCTGTCCCGCTCAGATTTTCAGGAATACCGAGTGATATTCGGAATGACCTCGTCCCACCGGGGATTTTGGACAGCACAGCCCGAACAGCTGGTTCCAGACAGACCAATCCCAGGGAAAAACACTCGACAGACCAAAAAAAAGAGAAAACCACATCAAGGGTCGGGAAAGTTGGAAAATACGTCCTGAGTATTCCAAACTTGGCCGTGGATCAAGGCAGAGCTCCGTGTGGACAGAGCCCAGGCAGGAAGGACGTGAGGGACCCCTCGCACACCCCCCGAGCCATCCCGGGGCAGGAACGACCTTCCAAGTGCTGATGGAGCTCAGGGAGACAGACAGAGCCCCGGGATAATCCCACTGGAGGGCTGAGACGTGCGTGGGCACACGGGGCTGGGGATAAATCCCACAGACAAACGCCAGGCCTGCAACAGGAGCGGCCCTCCAGCACTGCTGGAAACCCCCAGGGAATGGGAATTCACGATTTATCCCAGGAGACTCCAGGAAAATAGACTGGTCCCAAGGTGATTCCGCTGATGTCAGGCCCTGGAGGGATTTGGCTCCTGACAGAGTCAAAATCCCCACGCCCAGGTGGTTTGGGTGTTCAGAAAGGGACTGGAGGCCCAGGACAGGAACATCTGCACCATCTGGGAAGTCACCAGTGGGGAACAGTGCCCCAAAATCCGACCCAAATCTGTCCAAACTGAGACATGAAGCAGTGGAACAGCACAGGATGAGCCCACCACCTGCTCAATTCCCTCCATCCCACCCAGCACAGGTGGAACAGGAGCTGGGATGATCCCAACACCTCCCCATTCCCTCCATCCCACAGCAGAGCTGGAGCTGGGACGAGCCCACCACCTCCCCGTCTCTCCCTCCAGACCTGGGGAGGAGAGTCCACATTTTCCAGCAAGCATTTCTGGGAAGGGATCCAAGAGCTGTGAGCAGCTTCCTACTCTCCCTGCTCCTCCAGAGCCCCTTCCTCATCCTCCTTTTTCCCCAACGCCAGGGCAAGGAGACGGCATTTTGGTTTTTGGGTGGTACACGATGACACTCCCAACTTATCCCCCTTTTTCCGAGCTCCTTCCAGCCACGCCAGCACGTGAAAAATTCCAGGCACCCCAAAGCCCTCATGGGCTGGGATGAAGCAGCGGAGCCAAGCAAAATAATGCAAAATAATCACACTGAAATGATTTCAGAGACGGAGAACGGGAAGGCTGAACAGGGAAAGCCATTCCCTGTGTCCTGTCCCTCCAGGCCTTGTCCCCAATCCCTCTCCAGCTCTCCTGGAGCTGGGGGGGCTCATCCTGGAGAAAAGGAGGCTCAGGGGGGACCTTCTGGCTCTGCAAGTCCCTGCCAGGAGGGGGGAGC
>NW_020956485.1:126441-136317 GCF_003031625.1 Empidonax traillii
GGGCTCTGCTCCCAGGGAACAGGGACAGGACAAGGGGAAACGGCCTCAAGCTGTGCCAGGGGAGGCTCAGGTTGGCCCTGAGGAGGAATTTGTTGCTGGCAAGGGTGGTGAGGCCTTGGCAGGGGCTGCCCAGGGAGGTTTGGAGTGCCCAGGCCTGGAGGGATTTCCAAGCCCTGTGGATGTGGCACTTGGGGACATGGCCAGCGACGGCCTTGGCAGTGCTGGGGACGGTTGGACTCGATGGGCTCCGAGGGTTTTTCCAAACAATTCTGTGATTCCATTAAAAACAACCAACAAACCAGACAAACAAATGACCTGCACGAGGGGGTTCAGGCGCAGCTGCTGGAGTCAGGTGAGCTCCACAGCAGGGACACACCCACCAGGTGAGCCCCACACCAGGTGAGCTCCTCGCTGTGGCTAAACAAGGGTACCCAGTGCTCAGCAAACCCCCACTGCCCCTGCACCCACTCCTGAGATTTGTTTTCCAGTGACAACATCCTGGGAGGGTGGGGAGGCCCTGGCACAGGTTGGCCAGAGAAGCTGTGGCTGCCCCTGCATCCCTGAAAGTGTCCAAGGCCAGGCTGGATGGGGTTTGGAGCAACCTGGGCCAGTGGAAGGGGTGGCACTGGATGGGATTTAAGGTCCCTTCCCACTCAAACCATTCCATGATTCCATGACACTCTCCTCCTGAGGGGGCTGTGACCATGGCAGGGGACAATCCAGAGCTCCTCTCCCACCTCTCTGGGGGTCCCTGACCAGGGCTGACCCCCTCCAGCACCTCCCACACTCCTCCCATCCCAACACCACCTCCAGCCCCTCTGTCTCAGCCGGTAAATCCCGGGATTTACTTGGCCGCCGGCAGTCTCTCCATCTGGCAGGAGATCCGCAGATCCCACAGCAGCCTCGAGCCCCAGCTGGAAGGACACAGGGATGGGGTCCCCCAGCCTGGCACAGAGGTTGGGGACACCTCAGCAAGTCCCCAAGGTGCTGCCTCGGGGAGCCACAGGTGCCTCCTCAATCCCTCCAGCCCTGGAGCAGGACACGCTTCCTGCCCTGCCCTTCCCACCCCGGGAATTCTGTCCCGTCACATCCATCCTTCCCCATCGGTTTTGGGGTCCCCATCCTTGTTCTCCCCACGGTGCCATGTTTCTCCAGGAGCAGGGAAGCAGAGCAGAGGTGCTGCCTTCCCAGGAATGTGCAGCATTCCCAGGAATCGCAGACCAGGCGGGGTTAAATTCCTCAATTACCCTTGAACAAGGATGTGTTCCCTTCCCACGGGCTGCCAACATCAGGCACTGTTTTGGGGCAGGTGGGGTTGTTTGGAGGGTTTGATTTTGGGGGGATTGGGGGTTTTCTGTTTAATAACTTCATAATTATGGATATTTGTCCTCCTGGAGCTGCATCCAGAGCTCCCACTGGGTCACAGGGCAGCCCCTTCACCTCCCTGACCGAAACTGCTTCCTTGGTCAGCACTTCCCACCCCACAGCCCAAAACCCCCCGATCCATCACCCCCCACCTCCCAGCCCCACATCCCTGCAGGCACCACCCCATCACCCCACGGAGACGAGCACGAGCCCTCTCCAGACTTTTCCTCCTCGGAAGTTTCCTTCTCCCTCCGCGCTCCACAACCCGCAAACACTTTCTAAACCCACGGGGGTGCGAAGGAAAACGGCACCTTTTATGGTGAAAGCCAGAGAATCCAGGCTGGAGGAGTTGTGTGTGTCCCCCCCCCCCCCCAATCCCACCATCACTCCTCCCCTTTCCTCGGCTCCCAGCTGCTCCCTCAGCTTCCCACCGAGCTTCCTACAGCCTCCTGAGTCGGGAACAGCTTTCTCCAGGCGGTGACTCAGAGGATCCCAGCCCCTGTGCCTGTCTCATGACTTCTCCCCCCCCAGCAGGATCCAGCGTTTGCGGTGCTGCCGATTCATCCCCGCGTGCCCAGGGTGTCTGGGACGACAGATCACGTTCCCCCTCCTCGGCCCAGCGCCACCTGGAGCGCTCCTGTCCACAGGGAAGGGCTGAGGACATGCCCAGAGACGCAGGGATGCTCGGGAAGGGCCTTTAGGAAAAAGGAGCCGCTTTTTTCTCAGGGAAAAAAACTCCTCTGGAAAGGCCGAGGTCGTGATCACAGAACCATGGAATGGTTTGGGTGGGAAGGGACCTTAAAGCCCATCCAGTGCCACCCCTGCCATGGGCAGGGACACCTTCCACCGGCCCAGGTCGCTCCAAGCCCCGTCCAACCTGGTCTTGGGCACTTCCAGGGACAGGGATGAGCGAAGGAGCTCAAGCAGCTCTTGGAGCTGCGCCTTAAACAGCTCCTTCTGACCAGACACAAAATCCAAACACCTCAAGCTCGTGCGCCAGCCTTTAAAAAAAAACCCTCCAGAATCCCAACATCCTCCATGGACAGGGATTTCCAAGTGATGTAACACTCGTGAAAGGTCCTTGCGTGAAACGAGAGCCGTCAAGAAAAATTCGGGTCAGAAGAATAATCAAGGAGAAGAATCAACACTCCCACCCCCTGCTGAAGGTGATGGGGAAGTGACTCCATTGCCAGGACTTGGGGAGGAAAAAAAGGAAAACGGGGATGGCACGAAGAGGGGGAAACTGCGTGGATGCAGATCATGAGTGACATGAGCAAAGCAGCCTCCAAACATGGCCAGAAACTGCCCAAATAGGGAGGGAAAGAAAATATGAAGTGAAAACATGGATCTGAGTCAGGAGAGCCGAGAGGAACCCAGAGAGGCCGAAGCCAGACAGGGAGGAACAAGAAGTTTAATGGAAAGTCCCCCAAGGAGAGTCCCACTGTGCTGGGAAGGGAGGAGTCAGGAGAGGCAGGGAATGGCTTTGGGACACCCCAGGATTGTCTGCAGGGCTGCTGTCCCCACTCTGCTCCACTGGGCAGGACCCTCCCCGGCTCCACCCTCCTGTCAGGGAGTTGGAGAGAGCAGGAATGGGACAGACCTGCTTCCTCAGCTTTCCCATCGTCACCGTGGGGATCCTCATCCCTGGCAATTCCTGACACATCACCAGACAGAACGTTTCATCTGCTGCAGGTGATTCCTGCAGGGATCAGCTCTCTGGTACCACACACTGCCTGACCTCCTTCCCGACTCACCTTCATCCCACCCAAGAGCTTATCCCTTTCTAATCACCTGCCTCTCCAGAGGAAGCCGTGCTGTGCCAGCCCAGCAGCTTCCCAGCGTCCTGCTGGCTCCCAAGGGCTCACCCCACCCGTCCTGGATGGGGTGTGAAGCCACGAGAGCCACAGTTGTGCTCATCCCTAAACCCAGCCTGTGGCGCGTCCGGAGCCGGAGCCGCTCCGGCGGCAGAGGCTGAAAGCGAACGATTGTCCTTGGCTTCATCCAAACAGAACTGCTGTGTTGCAGGGATGGCAGGACAGTGTTCCCACAGCTGTGTCCCACCCCTGTGCCCCCACAGCCCTTGGGAGTGACCCGGCCATGCTGGAGGGCCAGCTGGGATTGGGGTGGCCGGAGCAGCATCGCTTACCCAGGGGTTCAGGCTCCTTCCCTCACCTCCGAGAGGGGCATTCCCAACTTCCCCCCCCAGTGAAGGACACAGCTGAGAACCTGACAGGAGATAAACACACACCTGGCACTTTCCACGCTGCCTGGAATCCACTGCAGGGTTTTCCAGGTCTCACTGAACAGGTGCGTGTCTGGGTTCCCAAATACTGGATGTGTGACTGCAGGTGTTTAAACCAAACACCAAACATTGGGGCAAGGGGAGGGCCAGAGGCCTCTCCCACCCTAAAAGAGTAATGTTATCACCGTTTTGGAGTGGGGCTGACTTGGAATCACGTAATTGTTTGGGATGGAAAAGGCCTCTGAGCCCACCTAGTCCAACCGTCCCCAGCCCTGCCAAGGCCACCACTGACCCCTGTCCCCACCTTGTCATATCCACACAGCTCTGAAATCCTTCCAGGGATGGGGACAGTACCACTGCCCTGGGCAGCTGTGCCAGGGCTGGACAGCCTTTTCCAGGAAAGGAATTTTCCCAGGAAGCTCGCCTGGCACAGCTTGAGGCCGTTTCCCCTTGTCCTGTCCCTGTTCCCTGGGAGCAGAGCCCGACCCCCCCCCGGCTCCCCCCTCCTGGCAGGGACTTGCAGAGCCAGAAGGTCCCCCCTGAGCCTCTTTTTCTCCAGGATGAGCCCCCCCAGCTCCCTCAGCTGCTCCTGCTGCTCCAGACCCTTCCCAGCTCCCTTCCCTCCCCTGGACTCAAGGATTTGGAGGCTCTGAGGAAGCTGCTGCTGCTCCCCTCTGGCTGCAGAGCTGAGCCCCCGGTGCATCCAGACAGGGATCCTCTGGCTCAGGAGCTGTGAGAACCTGGGCAGGGTGATTTGGGCCCAGGTCCAGTCCTGCCCCCCAGCCCCTGCCTGGGCAGGGTGTGACTGTGTCAGACTGAGAAGAGCCTTATCTGGGCCATCAGCACAGCTCAGAGCTCGGGGCTGGGAGGAAGACGCCGCACACACAGCACACCGAGAAGCCGCTTTGCTCCACTTCCTCCAGCTACCCACAAAAACACCTCTGCTGCAGACACGCAGCCACACTCAGCTCTTCCTCCCCAAAAACCCCCCTGCCGCATCATCTCCATCCAGCAGCACCCAGAGACACAGAAATAACGTGCAAGACGCTCCAGCTCGCGGTGACGAGGCAGTGGGAGCTGCCAAACGAGCGGCTGCTCCCGGCAAAGGGACACGTGGCACTTTGAGCCGCTCCAGAAACAAAATAACATTGGAACTGGTGCGGGAGGAGGGGAGAGGGAGGGAGGGCTCTCACTGCTGCTTTTCCACAGGCCCCGACCTCCATCCACTGCCTGCCCCTAAAAGCAGCCCCCAAACCATCTCAGAGGGTCCCCCCAGTCCCCAAACCCATTGGGCCTCCCCTGGGGCCGGCTGCCAACCTGGAAGGGACAACCACACTCTGGATATGGGGAAAGGTAGATTCCTAGGAGCAGGAATTCCCTGCCCCGAGGCCTGCAGGCTCCCAGAGCTCTGCTTTGCCAGAACAGGAGTGTTCAGTGGTCAGGAAGGTCAGAGCCACGGAGAGGAACAGACACCAGACCCCGGAGAGAGGGGGAAGAGAAGCGCCCGCAGCTCATCCCATCCCCCCAGATCATCCCCTGATCCCCCCAGGTGTCACAGGGAACCACACCCAAGGGGTTTTGGGGTTAACTCCTCCTCCTGCAGCCCAGGGAGCTCCAGGGCACGTTTTTACCTCGGGTCAAGTGAGGTTTGTTTGTCTTCTTAGCATCCATAAAACCACAGCCGCCACTGCAGCCCAGCGCTAGGAACGGGAAAACGGGACTCGCTGCAAGGAAAGGCTTTGGATTTGGGGAGACACACGAGCTGGGATGTGAGAGACCAGAAAGAAATGGGCAAATAAAATATTCCAGACGGGTCAAGAATCTGGTTGCAACACCTGGTTTAGGTCAGGGCTTCCTCCCCACCCACCTTCCCAAAACACTGACACGGGTGTTACACACCAGGAACACCGGCCACGGGCACGGCAGCAGGAATTGCAGGCAAGGAGGTCCAGCCAGACATGGGAATGTTCCCTCCAAAGGAGGAGAAACCTTCTCGATGTCCAGTCCAAAGGGCTGCCCAGGGGAGGGTGGAGTCCCCGTTCTGGAGGGATTTCAAAGCCCTGTGGACGTGGCACTTGGGGACACGGTCAGTGGTGGCCCTGGCCGTGCTGGGAATGGTTGGACTTGACAGGCTCTGAGGCATTTTCCAACACAACCCCCTTGGTGATTCCATGATTAATCTCTCCTGATGCCCCTCTCTAGGCTGAACAATCCCAATTCTCCCAGCCATTCCTCATGGGAGAGATGCTCCATCATCTCCACGGCCTCCTCTGGACCTTCCCGGCAGCCAGGAGCAGCCCTGCACGTGGCACAGCCATTCCCATCCCCTCTCTCCCTCTCCAAATATTGACCCAGCAAACAGCTCCATCCCCGGTGCCAACCCCAGGTGGCTTTTCCACGGCGGGGATTTTGCCGGGCCCCGCGTTACCAGAGCTGAGTCAGACCCGTGAGTCACCGGCCACGGCCACGCACGAGGGTGACACGGCCACCTCCCCCCACCCCCGGGCCTCCTGCGGCACCAGAGGCTGCAAATCCACCCCAAACACAGGTGGGGCAGCAGCAGGAGGAGCCCCGGGAGGCCCTGCCCTGCCCAGTGGATCCACTGCAGCTTCTCCCCGCAGGAAGCAGAGCCAGGGAGAGCTCGAGGAGCTGCTCCCTCCCTGTTCATGTCCTTGCTCAGGAGCAGGGAAGGTGGACCTTAAAGCCCACCCAGTGCCCCCCCCTGCTGTGGGCAGGGACACCTTCCACTGGCCCAGGTTGCTCCAAGCTCTGTCCAACCTGGCCTTGGACACTCCCAGGGATCCAGGGGCAGCCACAGCTTCTCTGGCCAACCTGTGCCAAGGCCTGCCCACCCTCCCAGCCAGCAATTCCTTCCCAATATCCCATCTAACCCTGCCCTCTGGCAGCTTAAATCCCCCAGGAGAACCCCAGAGGACTGGTCAGAGCCTGGAGCGCCCGGTGAGTGCTGGGGTCAGGATGGGCAGGGACAGGGGCACAGCAGTGGATCCTCAGTGGCTCACCCAGATACGCACGGGTCCAAAATCCCTGGAATTTGTTTGTTCGAGTCCCAGTTCCCCCAGGAAGAGGCCATGCCTGTCCAGTGCTCCCTATCCTAAACATAAGGCCTCCAGCCACGTTAAACACCATTTGGAATCGAGCTGCCCTGGACTCCCAGGCCACAGGGGATGCACAGACAAAACCCCTCGGATCCTGAGGCAAAACCTGGCACAATCCCAGCCCTGGAAAGCTGTCATTCCCTCGGATCCCGAGGCAAAGGCCAGCACAATCCCGGCCCTGGAAAGCTGTCATCTGCCTGCAGCATCGGGAAGAGCCAAGAGAATTAAAAACATCCATTTACAGAGAATAATGTGCACAATCACCACACAATAAAACAGACTCCGGCAAGAAAGGAAGCAATTCCCACTGCTGGGAGCGTTCAGCTCCACACATTTAAGCTCCACACTTTTCCTTGGAGTCCCTCTCCCACAGGGTCCCCTCGGCTGGGCATAGGGCACAGCTGAGGGACATGGGGACATTGGTGCCAGGCAGGTTCTCCCCAGGGACCCCACGGCTCCAGACCCCAGGAGGGAAGGGCTGGGTGCCCCCTGGCCCACGGCCAGGCCGGGAACACAGCGGTTTCACAGCCCCAGCCCCATCTCCTGCGGGGTTAACAGCCCTTGTCTGCTCCCTCCAGAGTGGCAGGACGTGGTCACAGCTCTGCACCACAGCCCCGGTCACGGGGGGGTTGGGCCCCTCCAGGAAGGCAAAGCTCCACCCAGGAAACTCCCCCAGACACACCAGGCTCCCCCAGCAGCACCCCCAGTGCCCCCAGTGACCCCCCCCCCCAGCTGTGCTGAACTCCCCTCCTTGTCCCACTCCAGCCCGGCTCTACTTTCGGTTTTGATCCCACAAAGCGCACTGAGCCACGAGAACATCCCATGGGGACAGGTTGGGAGAGGAGACAGCGCTCCAGGGAGATCTGAGAACCCTGCCAGGGCCTGAAGGGGCTCCAGGAGAGCTGGAGAGGGACTGGGGACAAGGGATGGAGGGACAGGACACAGGGAATGGCTTCCCACTGCCAGAGGGCAGGGAGAGATGGAATAGTAGGAAAGAACTCTGTCTGGGAGGGTGGGGAGGCCCTGGCTCAGGTTTCCCGGAGAAGCTGTGGCTACCCCTGGATCCCTGGAAGTGTCCAAGGCCAGGTTGGACGGGGCTTGGAGCAACCTGGGCCAGTGGGAGGTATCCCTGCCCATGGCAGGGGGCGGGGCTGGATGGGCTTTAAGGTCCCTTCCCACCCAAACCATCCTGGGATTCCAACTCTGGAGACGCTGCAGGGACACCTCAGATCCCACCACCCAGCAGACCTTCCCCTTTCACACCCCCCACTGCCAACGTGGCCCTGCCCCACCACGAATCCCACTGGCACAAACTCCTGGGCCCCATCCTGCCCCATCCTGGCACACCATCCTGCCCCATCCTGGCACACCGTCCTGGCACAGCCCCCTGCCCATCCTGGCACACCATCCTGGCACAGCCCCGTGCCCAGCCCACGGCTCAGCAGGACCAACCCAACCTGTACAGCAATTAGTCACCGGCAGATGAGCGGCTGCCCTTCCTCCCACGTTATCTAAGCTGGGAGGGGGAGCAGGAAAACAGGGTAGTGCTCAGGGAGCGCTGCCAGAGCGGGCCCAAAAATCCCACAGGAGCAGCAGTGGGCCCATCTCTGCATCCCCAGGGACAGGCCCTGGGGGTTGGCACAGCCCCTGGGACACACCTGGAGAGGTGAGTGCCATCCCAGCAGGGAAGAGGTTTGGGTTGCTGTCTTGGACCTGTTCCCTCCCCCCTTCCCATGGCATCCTGGCCCCATCCCCTCCCCTGCAGAGGGGAGTTAAGCCCAAAAATAAAGTCAATAAAAAGGAAATAAGCCAAAATAAAGAAGAACACGATTCACTAAGTGTGAGCTCTTCCCTTCCCAGTGTCATGGAATCATGGAATGGTTTGGGTTGAAAGGGACCTTAAAGCCCACCCATTTCCAACTCTTGCCATGGGCAGGGACACCTTCCCCTATCCCAGGTTGCCCCAACCTGGTCTTGGACACTTCCAGGGATCCAGGGGCAGCCACAGCTTCTCTGGCCAACCTGGGCCAGGGCCTCCCCACCCTCCCAGCCAGAAACTCCCTCCCAAAATCCAGTCTAGATCTCCCCTCTTCCTTTTGGCTGCCCCACTGCAGCCACCACCTCACAGCACCACCCCTCTTCTCCAGACAAGTCCCCAACATTGCACACGTGGGGCATTTGTTTTTCCCTCAGAAACCCCAGGTTTTGGATATCAAGATAAGGAAAACCAGGCTGAAGGAACTCCAGGTCCCTCTGCCCCAGCAGAGACCAACCCCTGCAAACCAGCAGGAGCTGAGGAAGGAGGTGCAGGAGGAAGCACTTGGAAGCAAAGCAAAGGGGGGTCCCACTGCCCAGCGTGGCCCCAGCCCTGCATTCGCTCCCCACAGGACATGGAATCCACTACCAGATGGAGCAGCCACCACCTCCCACAGCCCTCCCACCACAGGGGTGGTCAGGGTGCCAGGGAGAGCAGCTCCTGCCCATCCCAGTGCCAAGGGACGTTGGGACACCGGGAGAAAAATTAATAATAATAACAACAATAATAATAATAATAATAAGCCACCACCTGATCAGGGACGGGACCCCTCAGAGAACCCCAAGCTCTGCCCCAACCCTCCTGGTCTCTGGCATTCCCGTGCTCCCCACGGCTCCTGCTTTCCAGAGGGAGGGTGCTGGGATGCCCAGGGAGCACTGCAAACCCCGGGATGTGAGCCCAGCTCCAGCCTCCCCAGCACCCCATGACAACCAAACCCTGGGCAGAGCAAGGATTCCCCTCCCCAGCTCCGAGCACAGGCTTGGAACAGCCCCAGCCCACCCAGCTGCTCCTCCTGGGAACGTGCCAGGTGGGAAGGGATGCTCAGAGAGGGGACTTCTGCAACAAATCCTGGTTTGGGGTCGCTTCACCTCCTTCATGACGCTCCCAAAGCTCATTTTCACCAGAAGGTGTCGGGGGCAGGACGGCACGAGGAAATACGATGGAAAGAGGCCCCCAAATCCCAAACAAGGAACACCCCATGACCAAAACAACCAATGACAGCACCCGAGGGAGAGAAGGGAAGTGGGAGAGGACGGAGGGACGAGGTGCCCGGCACACCTGGGGGTCAAGAGCCGCTGGGGCACCGGGCTGGGCACAGGGAGTTGCCGGGGGGAACA
>NW_020956486.1:0-9399 GCF_003031625.1 Empidonax traillii
ACACTGATTTAACAAAAGTGTATCATATAAACACTGAGAGCCAAACTAATATTTAAATATTACTTCTTTCGAACAAAGTGAAAATTAAGTCCTTTCATATTGCAACTATGGAGATAACCTGGTAATTTTGTCTCAATTAGTAGGACTGTAATGATGGAACTTAAGGAAAACAGAAACTAATGCACATAAGGAAAAAGTACATAACCATGGGTGTATCTACTTGAAACAAGAAAAGATCAACATTACAGTGAAAGACAAAAATTCTTAAAAAAAAATAAAATTTAAAAAAAAGCTGCTGAGGAAATAATAAAAATCAAAAAGACTGGAGCATTCATGAAACAGATTACAAGGATCTTTTGTGATCATAAATTAGCAGTCTTTGAAAAATAAGCAAATAGGTAGAGCTTGAGTGGGAAAAAGTTAAAGTGTTCATTCAAATGAGAATATTAAAAAAAATTTAATCAAGTGTATCAGGCAACTTTCACACTAGAACTCACGAATCTTACTTGTGACAATGTGTGATACCATGATATTGCTATCATCTTTCTAACAATTTTTGCAATGAGCTAGAAAGACACTTCCAAATATCAAACTAAAATTGGGGGAGACATAACCTAATGGTACTACACTTGCAGCAGGAAAGAAACAAGGGGAAGATTGTGCCTATACCCTGAGAGTCATTAATTTTTTCTCTGAGAACTTTGGTCTTCCATCTTTCTCTCAACTCACTTCTGAATATATAACTAGAATGTTTTATGTTGTCAAAATTTTAAAAATCAGGCTTACTATTCTAATATATTAGTGAAAGATAAATTTTTAACTCATTAAAATACTGATAATCTTCTGAAAGCCCTTAATTGTCTTTTCAATTATTTCAACAACAAACATGACAGTTTCTGCTCTGAGTATAAAGTATATCTTCAAAAATCACTTATTTTTAAAAAGCCAAACCTTCTACCATCTACCCTGCTGTAGGCGGGTAGGTGATAAGTGAAAAATTCTATATATATTTTCATTTAAATGAATGAGTTTTATGTGTCTGCCCCAGACTGGAACATTGCTATGTTTCTGTCTTCAACAGGAACATTATATTGAAAGAAAGTATAGCTCCTCATCTTTATTCTTAGTCTATGTTCTGTCAGCAGCTAGGATTTAGTTTAGAGAACTTTTTAATAAGAAATTATTTCCTGAATTTCTTTCATCACACAGCTTTTTAATTAGATCTTTTATTAGTAAACAATCCTAATCTCTCACTTGGCATTGCTCAGGCTGATAATGGCCATGTTATACTGAGATTAAAATGTCTGAAAAGTTGTTTTGACTTGTTTGTTTGTTTGTTTGTTTTTTAAACAGTCTTCAGGCGGAAAAACCCTTAGGCAATGCCTTCAGAAAAATGGGCTGCTTCCTGATTTTATTTTCTTTTTTCTTTTATTTATTTTCCCTAAGTTTTAAAAATATGCAAACTTAATAAATTCCCTCAGTACATGAGCAATGGAAAAAATACCGTTGTTAGAAGCAGTCCTTGAATCCTGACAGAAAAGTCAATTTGCAGGACTTGACTAACAAAAACAGATATTCCAAGCAAAAATCACTTCAAATTTCCCTTCCTTACTTGTTCATACACCACACTGTGAAATAATACATTGTGTGTATAAACAACCTGGAGTGGCAATAGAACCAGGGTCTACCAAAATAAGCATACTGAGTGATTTATTATTGAGGTTTTCCATATCTCTGATTTTAATTGAATAAAAAACCACTAAACAGTACTTATATCTGCCTTTTTTATTTTCTTTATTAATTACTAGTGTAAATCTGTAAACATTCATTGTTATAGCAAAAGCTGTCTTTTATTTCATTTATAAATCCATTAATTTAAAAGTTGTCTAAAGCTCTTAGTGATTAGTCACAGCTAGTTGAAGAGGAGAAAAAAACACAACTCACCAGTACTCTTCAGTTTTGAATCATGTTGGTTTTCATTTATCAGTAAAGTGTCAGGAGAGCACAGGAGAGCACATGGTCCAGTTCAGAGACCACTACTCACTCCACTGAGCTTGATGCTGTACAAACAGAGAATGAAAATGGTCTTAAAGGAAATTTTAACAATGAATTACTGTACTGGAGAAAGCATACACCAATCATTTACAATATTAGCAGCTTCATACAGCAACATGACAGGAAAAATTTAAGGTGACCTTTGAAGAGAAAATAATTGAAAAATGCTCAGGTATTTGTAGGTAGGCTGATGGGAAGAAGCAGAAAAGGCTTGTTTTACAGTACAAAGAAAGGGAGCCAGTGAATGGATGGACAGAGAAGAATTAAGTGATTAATTTAACTGATTACAAAATGATGTGGTATCAGCACTCAGCAGACAGACATGAAGCAAGATTTCATTTGTCTACATGAGAGATGAATTCGTAAAAGCAATTGATATATAAGCTGACATCTTGGTATATTAGGCTCAGTCTCATTTTCTCTATAAAAAATTAATAACCACCACATATCCAAACTTTCTGTATTTGGTATGGCTGGGGTGGAGTTCACCATAGCAGCCTTCACATTGCTGTTTGTATTGGTAGCTAGAAAGATGTTAATAACACTTCAATGTTTTGGCTAGTGCTGAGCAGTGCTAGCACAGTATCAGCGTTGACTCTCCAACCCCTTCTCCAAGACCCGTAGTTTGCAGGTCAGCAAGGAGTTGAGAGGAGACATAGGCAGGACAACTGACCCCAAGGGTTATTTTGGGAAGCAGCTAGATGCAACCTGTTGATGGAAAATAAGAGAATTATAATTTTGCTCTGCTTTGCTTCATTTTGCTTCCATGTGTGGCCTTTGCTTTCCTTCATTACACTGTCTTTATCCTGATCCATGAGGTTTTTATCTTATTTTCTGCTCCCATCCTGTTGAGGAGGGCAAGTTAGCAGCTGATGGGCATATGGCAACCAGCTGAGGCCTTATTTATCATCAGTCTTTTTTTGTTATTATTTTTGTTGAAAAAGTTGTCTTACATCAATAATTATAACTTTAAGACTCAATCTTCTAAACTCATCTATCATTTTTTGTAGGGATGTTTGTTTTCTCCACTAGCATCTTCATAAGTGCCATAATAATCCTTCTTGGATTACTTAATGGTATCGTTCTGGAATGATGATTCTTTGAATCTTAAAAGAAGAGGAAGTACTGTAACGGTGCCACTTCAAGTGATTAGAAAGCCTTGAAGTGGAAGAGCAGAAAAACATAAATCTCTTCCACCAAAAGCTATCCAAGGAACTGATTAGTTTACCTGACTAGGCATTCTTAAATTAGAGAATGGAATATCTGCTGAGTCAACAGGTCTCATACTTGACCCAAACATGACCAGCAAAGAGCCAAATCTCCTAAACTCTACCAGGTAAGGGAGTACAGTATTGTAGGAGACAGAGTTTACTGAACTCAAATCTAAATACTGAAATTCCATCTGGAACACTCAAGACATAAATTAGAAGATAAAACCTTAATAAATAAATAAAAATTTATATGTAATTCTGTCCTCCACTGAATTTTAATCTTTATCGTTATCATTCAGAAGTCAAAGGAAGAAATGACAGAGGAAGACTGCTAGACTCACAGAAATTTCCAAGAGAAAAAGAGAATACTGAAGGAAAACTGAGAGGAAATCTTTTCTGCCTTTAAGGTGCATTTTTGCTATAGTAGGGTAATCAAATATTTTTATTAGAGAAAAATAAATTAATGGAAATATTAAGCTATATTTTCAAGTCTGTCTCATACAAAGAATGATTCATGTGAAAAATAAAATAAAAAAACCCCAAACTTGTTATGCCAGGCTTCTTAGAGCCTCGAATGTATTGTATGGTGCATGTCAAATAGGAGTGCAGTACACACTACAGATATACCAGGACAACTCAATGAATTGTCATGTTATACTTTCCTGAATAATCTCACTTAGATCAAAGTATTTCATTGTGGAAAATACAATTGGCAAAGATTAGATTACACCAGTCAATCATCATAACAGGATGCAATTTCTCATCTATTCATTATAAAGGTGTATATGCAAGTTTAACAGAGAATAAGAACTGTGAGACAGTTTACAAGACTGCATAATATAAATTATCATACTTTAAACCTGTCCAAGACAAATCTTGGAAAAATACAGGGTAGTAAACCTTCACTGCTTAGTAAATCACCTGGGTTATTTGGTAGAATTAGTTCCTGTCTTGATTTAAAAAAAAGAAAACTTTGACTTTAAATCCTGTAGAGAGTGATGACAGTCTTTTATTATGCCCACACTTGATTTTTAAATAGAAGAGCTATTTAAACATTCATACATGTAACCTCAGGCTGCATGCATTATGAAGTTATCCAGAGAAGATATTTAACAATTTTTTCCTCTCTCTAATACTCTTTGTCATTCTGGTTGGAGATTGTCTCTACCTAAACCAAGTATTTGTCTTTCCTTTGGCCTAGTATTGCAATTATATTTAAAGAAAGAAATTTAAACATCTGAAACTGGGTATACAGGAAACCAACTGATTGCATACAATACGTATTACAGAGCTAATCATTCTTATCTTACCAGAAACATTATCTTTTAAACATAAGGGCTATTTTCTACTAAAGGACTGTAAATCTATCAGCACAACACTTAAAAAGGTATTAAAGCTTTTTGTCAATAAAGTCTTTAAAATACTGTGTGTTCAAGAAATCATTAGAAGTGACACATAATCTATGTGTGAGGATAGAAATATGCAATCTTTCCTGAAATAATTAAAATACTGTAACTACTATAACTATGAACAGAAGAACTGAAGTAGATTGAGGATAGTCGACTGGGAAGTAAGCAAACAAACAACATCCATTACAATTCTTCCTGAAAATGTACATGTGGGGAAAAATTTATCAACCTGTTTGAGAAACTTGGATGTTATCATCATAGTCAATATAAGAGGAAAAATACTGACATTATTTCTTCCAAGGACACTTGTTGTTTCTAGAGAAAATCCTTCCAATTCAATTATTTTTCCAACCTTTATTTTGATTCAAATTAGTGTGACTTGATCTACTAGTTTTAGGATTTATCATATATTTTTATCTTCCACTGCCATGGTAGCCATAATGATAGAAAAGAAGCTTGCATAGTAATTGAAAAGTATGCTGTTATAGTATTGGAAGTGGACTTTTAATACAATTTATGTATCAAGTCTAATAGTCTTATAAAATTAAAAAAAGGAAACAAATGTTTATAAACAAATGTTTATAATAAAATAAAAATAGTATCTCTGAAGTTTCTTTTAGGAGGTAATATATTTGCATTAACACAACTCATGATTGACAGCAGAAATGTTATATTGGGTTCTGATGCTTGAATTAAAATAAAAAATTGTTTTGTGCTACAGAAATCATGTCAGAGTAGATCATTTGCCTTCTTTTTTTTCCCCTTTTTATCTTGCACAGCTTTATGTCATGTTATAATATATCACAAGCTGTGGCTGACAAATAAGATAAAATACTACGCCAATACAGCAGCCACAGAGCACCTTAAGCAAAGAGCATCAATTACAATGTAAATGTACTGTAATGACAAACACAATTAAAATAAAAAAATCTAGGATGCACTAAATAAGTGATGAGATATTATTTCCTTTGTTAGTTTGATAATATTCAAAATTTTTTGTAAACATGTATATTTTTAAATATTTTAATGGTTTTATATTTTCCTTTGTGATCCAAATACTAACATCTGTTACATAGATTAGAAAATTAGGATATAAACTTCTGTAGAGTTCTCTTTCTCAATTTCTGGTCATCCAGTGAAGTATTTATTTAGGCTGTCGTTTGATTTTTTTGTTCATAGAATCACTGATATCTAAAGCTTACATCTTGAAAAGTACTTGTGAAGGCCATCTAGACCAGCCTTCTGCTCTAAACTGGTCCAGTGAGACCAGATGGCTTAGAGCTTTATTGTCTTTTGTTCTGAATATCTCCATGATAGAGATCCAACAGCCTCTATGGGCAACCTATGCCAGTGTCATACCACGCTCAGGGTAAATTTCTTTTTCCTTAATATCTAAGCAAACTTTATTAAGCTCCAAGTTTATTTTGTTGCCTCTTGTCCTACTACTGTGCAGCTTCTAGAGAAGGCTGGGTCTGTTTTTCCTGCACCTTTCCATCAGATACCTCTATACAGAAAAAAGCTCTCCCTCAGCCTTCCATGACCATGTCACTGATCATCTTGTGCTGTGGAGCCTAAAAGCAGATGTAGTACTCCAGACACAGTCTTAGAAATGCCAGCGGGGAAGAATTATTCCCACTGACTTTCTGAATACTTGCTGATGCAGCCTAAAGATGCAGGTTGTGCAGAAAGCACAACCAAAGAGGTGCCCTTATCTCTAAATCACATTATCGCTTGAGGTGAAAGAGATAAGGCTTACAATAGTCTTTAATTCCTATGGGAGTACATCCTTCTCCCAGAGCAGCTCTTCCTCCAACACAAAGGAGTGTTGGTATGGCTAGTCTATGCTGATAATACTCTTATCCAGGGTAGTTTCAGACTATTCATACAGCAAGGTAACTTCTGCTATAAAAGCACCAGAATGAGATCAGCAATAAATGATGCAGAAGTTTCACAGATAGTACGTATCCACAACAAAACAGCAAAAATCTTGCTTTCAATTCTATCTTGCTACTCATTGCTGTAAAGCACTCCTCTCAGTACATAGTATATCCACTTAGTAAAATGGATTGTGCAAAATGAGCATCTATGACTTATAGCACTGCTTTGGGCCAAAGGTCTGTGGTAGTAGCACGGTAACTGCATAAATAAAGCCACTGCTGAGATGTCACAAGAGTGAGCAACTGAGGGAACCATGAATGACTCATTCTTGGGCTGGTTTTGTGTCATGAGTTTGTGTTGCTGTAGGAAAGCAGCTGATAAATTATTGATTGTACAAAGATAGACAAACACAGGAATGAGAAAGTATGACCTACGAGCTTCTCTCAGGGTATCACAACATAGTCTTCAGATAAAGATAGGTAAAGAAAGCTTAGTGCATTGTAAAGGAATCAGAAAATATTCTTAATGTTACCACTACACTAAGAGTTGCTAAGGGAAGGACCTAACTGTTGTATATCCCTGTTTCACCAAACGTCATTGAGGGACACCATAAGACACTGAGATGTAATTCTAAGATAAAAGCTCTGCCAAAGCAGAAAAAACAGATTTTATAAAAATTAGGAACAACATTTTAAAAGAAATGGACCTATAAACCCACAATTCTATGGCTGTTTGCTTACAAACTCTATTTCTGCACGTTTTTCCTGCTGCTGCTTCACTCTCCTACTCTTGTGTTGTGTTCCCTACCTAAACATCTTCATCTACCAAGCAAAAGAAAATAAAAACCACGGTGATAGAATAATTGCAGTATCTGCTATGACTCTACTATCTCACTTTTCATGTGATCTACCTACTTAAAGTGTAATAGGGTTTTTTTGGTTGGTTTGTTTTTTTTCAGAGAGGAAAAACCTTAATCAAGCAAAAAGAATAGTTATAATCCATTAGACACTTTTAAAATTTTTTGTTTAGTTTACTCTGGAAAGAAGACAAGCTTATATAAAGATTACTAATTTTTTAGTGCAGAAGATGGAAGTGTTTTGTTTGCAATATGGGCTATGTGATACATGGTTTGTGGAATGAATTTGATTAATTATTATAGTTTATGCTGTTTTTACTTCAAGCATGAAAAATAAATCCTTTTAGTTCAGCAGCAGTTTTTATCTTAGTAATTGTGTAAGTTCTTAAGTATACATTTCTATATAAGCAGAAAGGACAAACCTGTTTTTACGTTTTTAGGTTTAAAAATAAAACACTACTTTTGTGAATATTTATGCTGCTAGCTGACAGCTCAGCATTCTCTGACCCATGCTCCCTTGCTCGGAAATGTGGTTTCTAGTCCAAGGTGACAAATTCACTCACTGCAAGGATTACAGAACATCTATTTTAGTATTCCCCACTGATTCCTTTCAAAATTATATTCTAGGATTTTTGCAGTATTCACTTGTCATGTAAGACACCTGAAAGTCAAGATTCCACAAATAACAGCAGTTAGGAATGATTTTCTGGATGCATCTGCATAATTATTTAGAAATTCTATATCTTGAAAATTTTTTTTAAAAATAAAATTAGGAACCTTAAATTAGAGATGGTATAATAAAGCAGTACACTAAATTGAAACTTTTAAAATGATGATAGAAACTTCGAATGGTATCCACAACCATTCACAGTATATTTCAAGAAGCCAATTTAAATTTTAAATAATCAAAAGTGACACTGCAAGTTGCATCTCTATTATGCCTGTCAGATGCTCTTAAATGTGATCAAGAGGGCAATTCAAATTTATAGAAGACACTTTTCGCTAAATTCTCCAGAAACTGTGTCTTATTTGAACTTCCTGACAGTACAAAGGAGAACAAGCCTGAATAAAAGAAAACCTTACTAACATAGTCATAGTCTGATTTTGCCAGTCCGTGGTCAGCATGCTAATAATTTCCATAGTTAATCAGTTACTTCTCTAAGATGATGATTTTTATAGAACTCTCACAGAACGGTAATACTGATGTGATCAATAAGTTAGCTATTACTTAAGCAGATAAAGATCTACGCCAATGCCCACCAACAGATCTATTGCACAGCTTCTAGGCAACACAAAGCCCATGTAATGCTGGTGCAATTTTGCTAGTTTTTGGAAATGTCTTAATGTAATTTTATGGAAAATTAACATTTGAAGAACAAAGAAATCTCTTGCAGTCACACAGTCAAGGATTATGCTCCCCATCCCACCTTGATGAATTTTATGAGAAAATTAATTGCAGTTATACTGCCTAGCATATAAGTCTAGCATTTGGGGAAGAAAAATGTGGTCTGGTGATTTCCACTTTTGTCAAATCTACCAAATTTCAGAAGACAAAGGCTATGACTAATAGATGAAATAAGACAACATTCTTTAGGAGGATTGGCACTACTCAGTGTGGGAGAAACAAGAAATCAGTTAATATTGTTCTATTGTACAAATATGTGTGTGTGATTTTGAGTTTGTGATCACTGACCATTTTATGCAAAACTTATGAGATTATTTCTAGCACACATGGATAAGCAATACTGTGTGTGGGCTGTGGGGCAAATACCATGTATTTTCATGAGTTCACAAAAACCCTTACCAATTCAAAGAATAAGCCCTGTAAAATGATAATCATCTCTGATGCCCTGATGGGTACAGAGTTTCAGCACTTGTCTTCTGTTATTTGCAAAGAAAACTAAAAAAAATTCCAAATAGCCATGCATTGAATACTAGTATCTAAATAGGATGGCTGACATGATCCAACATAAACTCAAAATTTTTAAGG
>NW_020956486.1:9434-38973 GCF_003031625.1 Empidonax traillii
TTTTTTATAACAGCGTTTTTCTACTATTCCGTGCAAGTTTTACAAATGTTGACACTGATGGCCAAAGATGTTCTTACGTAGAGTATAAATCTGCTAGGATTGATCTTTCTCATCACTCTCTACAACTACCTGAAAGGAGGTTGCAGCCAGGTGGAGATTGGTCTCTTGTAACAGGCAGTTGTCAGTAAGACAAGAGGGCATGGTCTTAAGCTCTGCCAAAGGGGGTTTAGGTTGGATATTAGGAAGAAATTCTTTACAGGGAGGGTAAGCAGGCATTGGAATGGGCTGCCCAGGGAAGTGGTAGATTCTCCGTCCCTGGAGGTTTTTAAGATGAGGTACTTAGTGTGGTACTTTAGGATGTGGTACTTAGTGCCATAATATAGTAACCACAGTGGTAGTGGATGAAGAGTTGGACTTGATGATATCAGAGGTCTTTTCCAACCCAGTTGATTCTATGATTCTATGATTCTTCAGATCAACAGACACCTAACAAGGCAGTTATATTTTAAAAATATAATAAAATAAAAGAATAAGGTAGTTTTATTTTATAGAAATCCTCTTGACAGTCATAGCCTCACACTATAAACAATAAAACTTGAGGTGAAAAATGAGCAAACTGCCACTGATGAACTAAACTTCAAGGCTTCAGGTTCTTGTCTACAATCTCTCCCTCACTGCATGGTGTTCAGAACATGACAGAATGAGATACCCTAATGAAGTTTCATGCTAGTGAAATGAGATAATTGCAGATGTGGCATACAACACACACAATTAAAGGTTTCAGTGACATGCTATGGCACTGTTAAAAAAAAGTAACTTACAAAACAAACTAGTATAGCACTTATGAAACATGTTTATATTGACACAACTTGGAAGAGAAGCTAATCATTCTAGACTTCCATGAATGTAGGTTAACAATGAAGCATTTTGTCCATAATAAACAATTATTTGCATTAAAAATCAGAAGCCAAGAGGGTTTGTAAATGTTTCTGATAATTACTAATTTAATCATTTAAGCTCTCCCAGGAAGCAATTTGGACTAACATCAAGATTAATCTTTAAAATATTTTTTCTGATGCACCATGAATATGATTACAACAACCAATAGAATAAGAGAATTGTGTAGCCAGTAATCATTAATTCCTTTGGTTACTAAAATGTATAAATAGTGAAAAGTTTTGAACAACCTCAGGACCCCCACCACTGAGAAGTCCAGGGTGAAGAAGGACCAATGGGATACCACCAGTGGTAACTATCTTCTGCTTGATCAGCAGCTCTCTCTCTATTTTTTAATTATATATGCTAATACCTGATTATTAATATATGTATGAGCTTGTTAGAATTAAGTGAAACACATACTTCTCCATGTTGCATGTATCTTGTTTTACTCCTTCCAGATATTTTTCATTCTTCTTCCCAACAACTTTCCTTGCTCTTTTCTGAACCTAAATCCATTTTATGAGTAACATTCTAGTAAGATACTGTAAAAATATTAAGGCAACAATACACTTGCAATATAAGTTTTGAGGTTAAAAAAAAGTTTTATTTATAGCATTGGTGAAAACAGATAAAAGTCACAATTGCCTTTTTCTGATACAGGTAATATTAAAATCCCCTGTCAATATACTATCTAATTTCAACTTTATATACTTCAGTATTATTCCTGTCTACATTTCTTCCAACTTTTCATTTATTACTTTTTTAACCAGCCGCACAATATTCCCACATGTTGAATTGATGCCTATACTTTTAATTCCTAATTTTCTTTCCATGTTTTTAATATGAAACAGAACTGGCTTGTGACTTTACAGGTAAGGTATGTTATTAACTATATATCCTAGAGTGTTCCAAAACCACAGTAGTAAACTAATAGTTTACAATTCTGCCTGCATTTTTCAACAAGATTTTCAACAAGTTAGATATTATCTGTCCAATTTGCCTGAAAACAAACCTTGTGAGAACTTGAAAAGCAGCAGAAATTCAGTCACTGAATAGACTCTAATGTTACGTTCTATGTGTAGAAATACATATAGATATATAGAAATATGTATTGGTCATAGAAAACAAAAGAAACATCAATCTTATCCGGAAAAGATTTAATATATTCATATTTATTTGCATGTGCCTACTATAGCTGCATTCATTCTGAGAACTCAACACGTCTCCAAAAGCATCTGCAGGAACAGATGCTTACATAATTTTATAGAGTTCCTACAAACACTATAGTGCTTGTAAACACTATGTAAATTGTCCCTGTTTCTTCACAGAATCTGCTGAGAACATTAGGCTAGGTAATACAGCTATGGGATTTGCAAATGTAAAAAAAAAACCTTAGAAATGAACTTTCCTTTGCATTTTCTGTATTGGTATAGATCACATATATTTATAGTGTGTATGTATTCATATATATACAGATTCATCCTTACAAAGAGATGAGAAACATCACTATTTTTATATCCATATATTTATTATATATAACTTTCTCAGACAAAGATACTGCATTCAGAAAATACAGTGATACCAGTAACGGTTATCACTTTGACTGATATCAGATAAAAGGAAATTTTCTGCTTTGTGCTGTGCTTCAGGAGAAAAAAACAATAAATATGCATGTGTAAGCAAAACAGTTCATGATACCAGCCACCACAGCAGACCTTCAAAAGGGTTTCATTTTAAGTTCCTTCTTTTGATCTACTTTTATTTTCCCCAAATATTCACATTTGCAGTAAAAACCAGTACAGGTCATTTCTGGAATGACATTTTAAAATTCAAAGCCAAATACTTTAATAAGATCATTCATTTCCCTTATCTAGGAAACAGTTCTAAACAACCTCCTTCCCAGAACACTAAGCATGTTCAAAAACTACTAATTTTAAACTTTAAAATGTAGTGTGAAAATTGCTCCTACTATAATATTGCAACATTCAGTTGTCTAATAAAAAAGTTCTTAGTGGTAGAATAAGCAAACTACACATAGTGAGTGACCTGCTAATCCAGTGAACATTAGAGAACTTCTGAAGGCAAAAAACCCCAAAGTTTAATTTTTTCTCCTGCTTCAATTGCAACAGGATTAGAAGAAAATCAGGTTCAAAGAACAACATCAAACTTCCAGAATTAGACTTTGATTTACCCCATCCTTTGTGAAATCATGTATGTCTGTCCAGAAAGGGCTTAAAATGTCACAGTATCAGAGCAGTGGCATCTAAGACTGGTTCAAATGCAAATAATAGCTCAGGACAAGGTAGCAAGTCTATTCTAAACTAGAGGATAATTATTATTTCCATGAGTTATTTCCAGCTGTTGCATATTTTCCACTGCCCAGCAAAAGCCTGGCTGAAAGTTTCCCCCAGGAGCTCTCCTTCAGGCACAAGGTGCAGGCTTGGATCTATGGCCATGCACTGCAGCACAGGCACACTCAATCCCACACATACAGTCACAGAGTGGCTCGCAGCAGAATATATATCCAGAGGCAATCCTGCCTGCTCAGCCTCCCTCAGGTCCAAATAGCGGAGAAAACCAAAAACTTCCCCCACAAAGCCAAAAATATAATCTGCGGAAAAAATTTTCACCTGTGAAAAATATATTGAAACAAATTTTAAATAAAGACAGAGTGAGGCTTTTGAGGGAAGAACGTCATAAGACTGACTGGCTGGCTGCCAGATTCATGAATCTAAACATTCAAAAATTCTCTGTTTTCTGAATGTGATTCCCTCTTTAAACAAAGTGCCTCTGCCCATTTAAAATCAACAACAACTAAAATTTTAACACTAAATATGGGGGTTTTGAGAAGTCTGAAGGGAGAAAGGACACCTAAAATAAAAGAAGTGAATTGGAGGGTTAAGATATCAATCAAGTTTACTAAAGATCTGGAACTAGAATTCAAAACATAGAGAAAGTTGAAGCTGGATGAAGAAAGGACATGCTTTTCTGAAACAATAAATAAAATCACAACTATCACTAAAAATCTATTTAAAGTTACATTTTTTCCTATAATTTAATTGAATTTAATTGACTATACAAAATTTGTCTTGATCTCTGATATTAATCACCTGTTTCTGAAAATGCTGTTCATCTCTTCTGAGGAAGATAAAACACCTAAGTAATGTCCTGCAATTCCTATTAGATTCTAAGCTCTTAAAAATGTAGCTATAAGGAAGCTTAGTTTTGATATGGAGTTTATGATGCAGTCTCTCACATTCTTTCCAGGATGGATTTTTCTCTCCATGAAAGTTGCACTTACGTATAATCATCATATTATATGGATGGTTCTATGCATAGCTGAAGTTTGCCTGTTCTGTTCTCAGAAGCCTTCCAGTCTGGTTTTAAGCAAAAAGGAAGGACTAAACCTGAAATGCATTATTTATTATTTTCCAGTTAGCCATTTGTATGTCTGAAGTTCTCCATTCAGTTCTTGTGCGTTAACATACCTTTGCACGGCATCACCATTTACTCTCCAGTGGAAATAATGTAGAGGTTTTACACAATTCCATCGGAAACAGACAGCTCTGGATGTTAGCTGCAGAGGGCCAGTTGGCCGGGGGTACATAAAACTTTCATTAGACAGGATCACCACAGCAACAGCATAATCTCATTGCCTTTCATAAGGCTTCGAAAAGAGAAAGTACTTCCAAAGAGAATTTTAAGAAGGAAACCATGCCATTTGACTGCTAGAGGTGGTAAATTAGAAACACCTTCCTTTGGCACCTAGAACTAGTTTAATACTGTAAGTCATATATCCAAAATTAGGTTCAATTACAAAAGAGTCCTCACATTTTAAGACTATTCTAATTTCTAATTCCATTACAGAAAAACTCTTTCTCCTGTCTAGGGCATCTACAGGAAACTTTACCTCAACTCTACCCTGCTGCCGGCAATGCAAAAGACTTTGTGTTGTTCCCTTTTTAAAAGAATGGAAATACTATGCTCATCATTTAACCAGTTTTGATAGAGCTGCCATCTGAGTTTACCTCCAGCTTACAAAGTCTTTTTTTTTTTGGTACACCATTTATTCTAGGCAGAAGTTGACAAGTGGCCCTTTAGTGCCAATTATCACAGATCTTCTGGCACAGAAACCAACAGTGCCCGGGGATTGAGCTTTTAGTCTTGTGATGTTTTTTGTTTGGTCTTCGGGGCCAGATCACATCTGATGTAAGTACTATTTTTTTCTGATAAACTCTAAAGTCATGTTATGACACGTTGTAATATTTTGACATAGCAATCATCGTCTCATTTCATGGTTCTTCATATCTTCTGAAAATATCAAAGTTATAGATACCTATCCCAAGAATACTAAGGATTAGTGAATGTGTATCAAGTCGACTACCTTATGCATTATAGGTCATGAAATTTTTCACTTCTAAATGCAGATTTTTTTCTAATTAAACCCAAAAAATGTAAGAAGTTTGCAGAAAAAAAAAAAAAAAGGTATGACATATTCAGCAATAGTACAACAGAATGCCTATATAAAAAATATCCCCTCTTAATCATCAAATAGAAAACTATACAAAAGTGAATATATAAGGCAAAACTACATAAGCCAACATGTCATCATTAGTGTTTCAACAAATATCACTAAATAGTTCTTTAATGATAGGTATATTGTCTCTAAAAAAGAATATTTTATTCTTTTTCATCCATGCAGTCACTTGCTAATACACTTCAGTTTCTTGAGTTATGACAAGCAATTTGTCATTCCACAGGGGAAAAACTTATTTGAAATGAACCATACTACATGGATGAATTTGAAAAAAAAAAAAAAAATTCCCATCTGGAAATGGAACACTGCTTAGTCTTAAAAAAGGTTTTTCATAATTTTTCAATAGAGAACAGCAAAAGAAAAAACTATAAGATCAGTCTCCCAAGAAGCACAGAAAACCAATCACAAATTGATTTTTGGGAAGATGCATGAGTGTATAATATCCTATCAGGCCTTGCTCACCCTAATCACAGAGCCTTTCTTGAACAACCACCACATACACATGAACATCTGTACAAATCCAATGCCTGAGAACACAGTTTCGTACCAAATTATTAAACCATAACCACAAGTGAAACAGTGGAAATTGCTGCAGTGTGCACCCAGAATATATTCCATATAATGGATATGTAATTAAACTATTTGGATAAAGCACTTCTGACTCTGTCCCTCTTTTGTGAGGTCTGGGGAGATTTCATCATACACCCATTTTCATTCAAAATGGTGTTGACTGAAAGATGTATCTATTTACAAATAAATCCTTTAAATAGGACACAGAGTCTATAGAAAGAGCAGTGCTTTGTGCAGTACCCTTAACTCTACCCCCTAATGAACAAAGTGAAAACCAGATATCTCACACACTCTAAAAAACTCAGTGCATTGAACTCTAAAATATTTCAAGGATTTTTTTCTTTTCAATTTTAGTTAATGTTTCTCTTAATAATTTTTAATTAATATCTTGTTCTCTGTGTTTTGAAGATTCAACACTAGAGACTCATGGATGTTTTCTAAAAGAAAAATTCCATAAAGGAATTCCATAAATTTCCAGTTGCAAAATGGCTGCTACCTCAGGCTTATCAATGTGACTCTGACTCCTGGCAGTGTAAGATGCCTGAATATCTCCTAGCTTTTATTCCTCAGGGGAAATAACAGGAGACAGGAAGGTGACAGTTTATTTCACTGCTGTTGAGAACAATGAGATGCAGCAGTCTCTTTGGAAGGAAACTGTTGCATATTTCTTGGAACAAGAGCTTCATGTAGTTCCTCTAAAGACGGATAAATTAAGTTGCAAATATCTAGCAGCCCAATATGACCACAAAAGTAACTATTTATTTTTATTAATTTTTCACCTGGATAGTCTAACACTTGGAAATACTGACAAGTATGTATACATACAACTTGTGCATATGACAAGGGAAAGAAATAAGGTTCGGCTGCTTTATCCCACATCATATCACTATGTCACCTGGTTCCTATAGTGGTTTGGCGTCTTCAAGTTCCAGAACAGTTATTTTCTTCATCCATCTTCCTTATGTATCTGGGTCAGCATTGAGTACATGAGTACCTCCCTGCACACCAGGGCATGTCTGCAGCCAATAAAGACCTTTAGCTCTTCCCAGCCCTTGGAAGGGTGATTTCAAAATGTGTTTTTTTCTTTCCTTCTTAGAACTGCTTCCAGAGTGTAAATCAGAACAGATGAGCTAGAGGAAAAAGATAGATATAGCAATGTATATGTTAACAATAATGAAAAGGAATACACAGTGTCTTTGTGAGGGATGATGTGGTTGTGGAAGAAAAATGAGGGACTGACAGGAAAGAGGTAGAGAAATATTGGAGAATGTACTTTAGCTACTTTAATGCTATTTTGGCAAAACAGAATAGCTGTGAATGCAGTTTAGCTGATGACTATAATCTACTCAACCTGCACTGTTTGATGTTATAAAATAGAACACAGTTGATGCTAGATCTGCCTTAAGGTTTACAAACAAGTTAATCATTTAGAATTAAGATTTAGTGAATTAGGTTTCTGCTGCCTTCAAATAAACTGCACTGTAACTCAGTAAGTCTTATGGTTTGAGGACAGAATGCCAGGAATCGCTGAACACCAATTAAACTCAGGTATTTCTATTAGCAAGACTTGTCCAAGAAATACTCACTTTTCTTTTACAGGCATTTCACAGTCACCCTTCTAGGGAGAGACCTAAAATTACCTTCATACGCTTTTCTTAAGAAAAAAAATCTGCATATCAATAACATCTAAGAGTTCCTATCTAGACTAGACTAACAGTTTAAGCATTGTACAACCATATGAGAAAAGGCAATCAGTAATTATTATTTTTCTTTTAATTTAAATTAACAAGACAGACTGAAGAAAGATGGTATGACCATTTTGCAAAGCAAAGTTTACACAATAGTTTGTGACATTAGGGAATGAAGGAGTGGAACAGAAATCAAAATCTTCTAATTCCTAGTGTACTACCTCAACCAAAACCCAAGGCCCTTCTAAAGCCTTAGTACCCAAGGCTATATCTTTAGTGCATAAATTAAAAAGCATAATGTAGTAGGGTGACCCTGGCCAGATTTCAAATATCCGCTTAAAGTCGCTCTCTCGCTCTCCCTCTGCAACAGAACAGAAGAGGGAAAAAAAACAGCAAAGGAATTCATGAGAAGGGATAAGGGCTGGGAGAAGTCACTTATTGATGGGAAAAACAGACTTAACGTGGGGACAGAACCTAACTTTTTTACTGACAGGATAAGAGTGAGAAATAAAACAGTCTTAAAACATCTTCCTTCTGTACCCCTCCTTCCTTCTGCTGTTCTCCCTCCTCCCTCCCAGGAGTGCAGGGGGACAGGGAAAGGGGGTTGTAGTCAGATGTTGTTTCCCATGGGGTGCAGTCGGGTCTCTGCACCCCGATGATCCTCCATGGTCTGCGAGGGGACAACTTGCTTCACCATGGTCTTCACCAGGAGCTACAGGGGGGCCACATCTCTGAGTCCTTCCCCTGTTCTTGTGGGATCCCTCCCATGGGAGACAGTCCTTGATGGACCTCTCCAACATGAGTCCATCCCTTGGGCAGTAGTTCTTCCCAGTCTGTGGTCCTGTGGATCACATCTCCAGAGGAATGCAGATCTTCACGGATGAGCTGTACCAACGTGGGTTGCACACAGGGCCACGAGTCCTACTTGGGAAAAACTTACTCCAGTGGGGGTTTCCCTCTTCACAGGCCACAGGTCTACAGCAGGACCCCGCTCCATCCTGGGCCTCCCACAGGGTCACAGCCTCCTTCATGCATTCACCTGCTCCAGCATGGGCTCCCCCATGGACTGCAGGGGGTGTCTGTACCCCGATGGCCCCCCATGGGCTGCAGGGACCTCAGCTCTAAGTCCTTCCCCCGCTCCCGGGGACGGGGGGGCCTCCTCCTCCTCCTGCTGCACTGACCTTGGTGTCTGCGTTGTTATCCCATGTTCTCACTCTGCTCTTCCTGGACTGGAGTTTTCTTCTGCACAACACTCCTCTGTTCTTAAATACGTTATCATAAAGGCATTACATGCTTGCTAATTGGCTTGGCCTTAGCCAGCAGTAAGAAGTCCGTCCTGGAGCTGGCTATCATTGGCTCCACAGAAACAAGGGAAGCTTCTAGCAGCTTCTAATAGAAGCCACCCTTGTAGCCCCCCGCCCACTACCAAAACCCAGCCACATAAACCCACGACACAAAAATAATATTTTTTATGAATTATAAATATTTTTTAACTGTGTATGTCCTTTAACATCCTACTTCCGTAATTATTAGCTTTCATTAATTTTAACACATGTAAATATAATGACGTAAAATGCATAACACTGGACAAAAATATATAGAAACCAATTTTAAATTACCAATTATTATTCATAGATACTCCTGGAATCAGATGTTTTACTTAAGAATAACTATGAAATTAATTAAACTGTAATTTTAATATGTTTCGAGTCATAGAAACTGAGCTATATTTATCCATCTAGCCTTGAGATGTATTTCACAAATTCTTGATATAAAGATATGTGGTCATCTTCTTGCAGAAAAAAGCCTTAGAAGAAGGCAACTGAACAGCTAATTTTTTTTTTTTTTTTTTTTAGCTCAGTGATAGACTTCCTTTGGTAACTGCTCAGTAACTCTGTGATTGTTTGCTTTGTCACATACTCATTTCCACAGCCACTAAATATTCAATTACCTTTTTCTTTAGAAAATAAGCATCACTAATACTGCCCATTAGTGTCTGCATATGTTAAGAGGAATATCTGCTTGATTCAGTCATGGTTTTCCTTTTATTGAGAAAAAACTTTGTCAAAAATCTTTATAGAGGAATCTCAATAGAGATTTCAATGCTTTATTGTTTTATTTAGTTTGAAAGGATGATGCTGGCAGTTGGTACGTAAAAAACTTTGCCAGCTCCTATTACAAAGGGGGTTTGCTTTAACATCAGTATCTCTTAGGGGTTGACCTGCTTGAATTTATTTTTTTGTGGGGTGAGGATTCCTGTCATACCTAATGATCTTTATGATTGCTTCATATAGGATTTGTCTGCAGAATTACTGTATGACCTTTATATTTAATTTAAAGTGCTTCAATAAAACGCAAAATGACAAGAAAGGTAACTAAAATCTCCCTTTGTGACATAAAGCCAACAAAGTTTTCATTTATTGATGGAAGAAAACAGATCAATGGAAGATTAAAACTTCAAATGAAGGTGTTATGCAGAGATGAAACACAAAATGCTTGTTGATGCATGGACTCTATCTTCCTTCGGCTGGTAGATGATCTGTAGTTTGTGGGGTAGGTTTGGTCTGTGTAGTGAAAGCACTAAAGACATTCAATATCCATGGAGGGACTTATTAACTACTACAGTACAGAAAGTGGTGTAACTTAACTTCTAAGAAAATCAGTGCATTATTGGGAACTGCAGGGATACATAAGAGATTTCTAAAATTTGTACATTTGCCAACAATTAATGTCTGTCTTACTGTTACTCTAAGTTCTGCTCATGGAAAATAGTCCATTTTATTTTTTCTGGACAAGTCCATTTCAATGGTCTTAAAACCATTTCTTCACAATAAAATTTCCTCAACCTATGAATTACTGTTTGCTTATTATTCTGTTTGCTGGGATTTAAAAAGTTCTTTGCTTATAGAACATAAGCAAACATAAGTTCTCTCTTCTCATCCTTTAAGTCATCGTGTTAATCCCATCAGCTTCAGCTGCTTAAAGATTCTTAAACAAGGGCTTTTTTTATTACCTGTGCAATTCGGGATTTCATTCATCTGGTGAAAAGTTCTCCTGCATGATTTCTCATCACAAATATCAGGACTTTCATAGGTATCAAAATCTATCATATTGAGCCATTAAAATCCTAAGTCTGGGTTTCAAATGTCAAGCTGGAGATGGAAAGTTTTTGTATTAGTGACCTAGTAGTAATTTCCCATACTAGTTTTCATATGTGTACAAATCAGTGAAAATCAAGGATAGCTGGAGACAAGTTAATGCAAATCATGTGATTACTGACATGTTGCATGTCTGCATGAAATTCACCTTCAACTAATGTGAAGTATTTCTAAATTTTAGTAGAATCAGTAAGTTTACTGAACAGAATGAACTGTTTTCTTAAATCATAGATAGAAAATATTTCCTTTCACTGAATCAAGAGAGGACTCAGGAGAGTAAGCCATGATTCCACTCTACTATGGTAGACATTCTACTATGGCATGACAAGCACCAAGAATACCCAATTATTGTTCTTTGAATATAAAATAAAAAGACTACCAACTTTTTGGTATACCACTGTGAGATCTCCTGAATAAAACGAACTAACAAGATTGGGTAAAAATCATAAGATTGTACAGTTTAAAAGTTCTCATCTACATTTCTGGCAACAGATCAGTTGACACACCAGCAGATTTACATGTTTTCCTTAATAGTAATAGTATATGAATTTATACTATTTCAGTCCTCACTTATTTCTGGCAGTGCAAAAATATTTTACTACTTACATTTTTCTATAACTTGTTTTTATTTATTGATTTCTGTTAATGAATATTGTAATTCATGAAAAGCTGTAACTAGCATAAATGCATAAACTGATACTTTCCGTGTGTCTTAAAAACAAATGTGTTTTAACAGAATATGAACCAGCTAAATGGATTATTTTGTATTTGCATCCAATCACCTATGCCTAGTTTTCACAGTATCAAAAATACATTTAGAAATGCGTATATACTTTTCTAGCAAAATGCAATGATTTCATAACGTTATTGATAACTTATTCACTTACAGAACTTTAGAGTACTAAGTTTTTCGCATCCACCTATTTGAGAGAAAAAAAGTGATCTCTTTTACATACTGGGATTTATCTGATTTTTGGCAGTGAAATTGTAAAAAGGAAACATTCTCCTTTTCAGAGGCTGTGTTTGAGAAAAGTTTGGAAGCAATTATTAGGCAGGGGTAGGTAATAGAAGAGTTCATTCTCAAAATCAAACAAGGAGAAAATACCTGTCCTTACCATCTGCAACAAAAGTCACAAACTTAGAATTTTATTTAAAACAGAGTCCGTGGGGAAGAGAGACATTTACCTAAACAGAATGAAGTGATTTTAAAAACACCTTGTCTCCACTGCCTTAATTACTGGAGTTAGTGGCCCATATAGTAAATCAATAAATAAATGTTTTCTGTGCCCTTTTTTGCATTTTATGAAAATTAGAAACAAACACACATATCACAAAAAAGACCTCAAAAATAGAGTTTTATAAAATAGATTAGTATAAAATAAAACCAGGCTAAAAGTTTACCATTACTCTTAAATTAATAGGTCAGAGGACTGAATTATTTGGTCACTAAAGATGAAGAGCTTTTTCTGTGTTAGTGTACCCTTCCTTACATCTCGCTGACAGCTAACATGTATCGGTTTCTTTCTACCCTCTTATACACAGTAGTTCAATGCTTTGAAATGTTTAATAGCTAAACATGCAGCTATTTGGGAACAAGAATCTAAGATGATAATTCCTTAATACCTCCATTTCTTACCTTCTATGTTGGAAGTCATTTCCTTTGAAGAAAGAAGGTTTTTGGTAGGATAAATTAAAAAACCATCATTGCTGCTTTTAAGTTCACTTACTGTTTAAACAAGGTGCCTTCTTTCGCAAAAGACTGCAAATTCCCAGTATTTCCTCTTTTGGGGAGGTTGCTTTGGGATGCATTAAATCATCAGTGAGATACAGAGCATCTCAGGCAAAGTGAGAACAGAATAGGATAATAGCAGCTGCCTTTCTCAGAAAATTGGTCTTATTGATAAAAAAATGGTGAATCAGCCTTAGGATGTACACTCTGTGCAGAAAGAGACATGATTCAAATCAGATTAGATTTTTGCCCTTTACAATTACAGAGTGTTTCTCACTCTGCTTTGGAAAACACACACACAGACTAAAGAGAGGTTGAATAGTGTATGTGTTTTAGGTAGAATCTTTGTCTCCCAGTCTCCTTTGTAACTCATGTAGAAACCTCTAAATCTCACAAGGCATTGTCCTGGTTTAACCCCAGTTGGCAACTAAACACCACATGGCCTCTCACTCACTCTCCCTCTGTGAAATGCAGAAGGGAACAGGAAGAGCAAAAGTGAAAACCCTTGTGGGTTGAGATAATATGGAAAGCAAAAGCTGCACACACGCACAAAGTAAAACAAGGAAATCATTCTCCACTTCCTGTAGGCAGGCAGGTGTTCACTCATCTCCAGGAAAGCAGGGCTCCACCCCATATCAGGGAGACTGGGAAGACAAACATCATCACTCTGAATGTGTCCCCTCATTCCTTATTCTTCCCCTGATACATATGCTAAGCTTAATGCCATATGGTCTGGAATATACCTTGGGTCAGTTGGGTCAGCTGTCCTGGCTTTCTCCCTTCCCAGGTTCTTGTGCACCCCCAGCCTTCTCGCTCACGTGGGTGGGGTGAGGGGTGGAGAAAGCCTTGTCTCTGTGTAAGCACTACTTAGCTATGGTAAAGGCATCCTGTGTTACCAACATTGTTTTCAACACAAATTCAAGATTCAGCTCCATGCCAGTTAATGTGAAGAAAATTAACTTTTCCCCAGTCAAAATCAGCACAATCATGTACAACAAGCAACTAAATCTATAAATCAGACTTCTAAAAATGGTGGTCTTTTCTGAAAAGGATGTAGGACTGTATTCAGTTGCTCAAAGCTCAAAACCTCAGCTGACACAGATATGAAGAACTAACTGTATAGGACTTCTTAAGACTAATTGTATTAAAAACCACAGCAGAGGCATAAAACTGGTCTTTTTTGTTGTTAGGATGGCTATCAGCATGACATGAATGCTCAGTTTTACTATATTCATTTGAAAACTCAACAGCTGTTCCATTTTTGTCTCTATGAAGGCAGTATTAGAACAGCATAAAGGTATCAAGACAGACATCTGTTCAACTTCACATATACCTATATTGAAGATTTGTTAATTTTTACTTTTCTTAATAAATCTTCATTTAAGGGTGTCAAACACTTTTAAAAATGCAAATTGCTCATAAAAAAAGTCTTTAAGTTATGCAAGTATTACATGCATTTCACAGAGGAAAAAGCAGATGCATGAATAAGTGGTTTGGCCAGCCTCAAATCATACATTAAAAGCAGAGCCCATATGAGCAGTTTATAGACCTATCACTCAAGTCATGATTCTAGTCCCAGGGAAGTCTATGACTGCTTTCTGACCACAGCCCCAGGGACAGAACTTCAAACAGAATCATTTACCTCAACACTAGAGATAACACTGCCCTGATCTGCTCACACTGCACTTCACTTCCAGAGTTAAAAGACAATATCAAAGAACGGTTACTATGTAACAACACTTTAAAATGAAGTAAAAAGGAGGACATTAAAGGGCTAATCTCCTTTAAATCTTTGCATTTCAGAAATATACAGAATTAATAGAAATCTAAAAACATACTTGTATAAATATATCAACACAATTGAGGGAAAGTGAGGATTTTGAGAAAAACGTTTCCATCCCTCATTTCTTGAATACAAAGATTATAACCTAGGGTAGGCAGGTACAAAAATGACAAGAAAACATCAGTTTAAAAATGGAATTACATAAACATGGTGTATAGAACTGCATGATTTGCCTTATAACAGAAACATATTTTTAATAAATATTCAGATTTGAATCCAAAGTGCTTTTGATTTGAATACTAAAATAATACCCAGATAATCTCTGAATAAAAGAGTTGATTAGTTAATGTCAAATGTCAATCACATAATGAAGCTGAAAAAGCAATAGATTAAATAAGTTTAACCTTCATGATTAAAAGCAAAAGTAGACATACTGGTATTAGGGCTTCAAAATTTTTAAACTAGATGCTTATTTTTAAGAAATAATGAATATCACATGACACATTTAAACAATGAAAGTAATTTGAAATTGTAAACCAATTGTAACATAGGACTAAGAAGTCCAAATTTTTTCATTTACCTTTAGCTGCAAAGTAGAAGACTGTATGAGTTGCTGGAATTTACTGCTTAAAGCTGTCACAAAAAAGGCTTATACCCCTTTATAATAAGTAGAATTGACATCAGCAATATTTTGTCACTGCTATTGAACTCCTGTATTCTTTAGAAAGATTCATATTGTAAATCACAACTTGGACTTGGTTAAAGAGAATCCTCTAGGCCTGATAAAAATTGTGTTTACTATATTTAAAGAAATGGTACCAATTTCTTTGACATCCTGGACAAAATTTCGAACAGGCTATCCTTAACCCAATGAAAGCAGGGTTCACTTCCACGTCCAATAATTTGAATATAAATGTAGAGAGAGAGACTTCAAATTTGGACAGTGCTATTATATCAAAGAGTATTTAAATCATTTAGTGAACGTGTTGCAGGTTTTCCAACCAATTCCCATTTTGTAACTAATGAAACTGAACATTTTTCCTTGAGCTCCTATCAACCAGGTTTGATTGTGATTTATTAGCTTACCATAAATACTCAGCTACTCTAGTAACTCAGTATTCATTTAACATTTGGGAGAAATCTGCACAACTATGTTCTACTCTTCCCCCCTGCAAGCGGTACTTATATCAGGAAGAGCAGACAGGAAACATTCTGAGCTATAAAGACATTGTAAATCTTTTATTTAGCAAGGCTAATATTACTGTTGAAATCTTGAGTAGCAGTTATCGGAGGCGAAAGCTGTCACGCCTCCTCAGTGTTAAGACTGTGGTCCACTCTGCTGGAAATCCCACACAGTGAAGACAAAATGGATGATCTTTATTTCAGGGATCAGCTAGCTTTTATATGGTAGAGCATGGATTATGTGGAATTTGGGAGGATTTAAGGGAGTTTTCATGCAAGGGGATGTTTATAAATGGAGAAATTGAGCTAAACACATCCAAATATGGGTGAGAGGAGACAGAAGGAAGGAAAAAAGCTATAAATTTTAACTATTAGGGGCCAATAAACAGAGGGGCTACAATCAGTGAGTAGGGACAGGGCTAACAATAATTGAAACTGCAGATTACATATAAAGTAAGATTTTCTCTAACAACATTGTTACTAAATTGAATAAACATAACACTTTTACAACATGAAAAGCAGTCTCTGAGGTAGGAAGTTATTTGTTGTCCAGTAGTTTAGCTGCATTCCAAAGCTGTTTTTATTTTGGTTCTCCTCTTCTTCAGAGATTTTTCTCCACCATGAATAAATCTCCAACAAGCAGTAGCAGTCGATCAAATCAAAGCAAAAATACTTTGGAAGGGAACATCTACCACTGAGGAAACCAGTTAAATTCAGACCAAAGATCTGGTTATTTTGAGTAGCCTTTTCTGCCATTGTCTTCCTCTCAGTATATCAAGGGGCAATGATTCAACTATAGTCTGATCATTTGCTCTACAATCACAGATCTTCAGCGGGTGAGATGCAGACCACAGATGGAAAATGAAAAGCATGCTGTAACACAGTCTACAGCAACATGATAAAAACCAGCCATTAGCTGAATTTTACTGGCTGCTTTTCATGCAAGGGGAAAAAAAGAGTAGAGTCCTATGGCTTATGAGGCAATTTCTGAAACAGAGGCATTAAAAAAAAACCGAAAACAAACAAACAAAAAAAACACCTAAAAAAACATTCCTATGGGTTTGATAGGGAAAAAAATATCACTTAAACTGATCTGGGAATGGAAGGAATACATTTAAAGAAACGTAGCAGATGGAAAGCGGAATAACATCTCGAGTTAATTTATTTTTGAAGTACACAATGAGTTTTAGGATATAATTGAATTAAAGACCCAGAGAATGAAATAACCTTTTTCTTGTTCTGCATATCATTCTCACAAAAACAAACATTGCAAGTTGCCTGAGATTTTTAGAAAAACATCCTAAATTTTTAATTTTTTTTTTGATTTATACTTAATGGATCCAATATAAACCTGTTGGTTGATGAATGTGCCTAAGTCTAGCTACAAAATGGCGAGTCACCAGCTACCTAGATTGCTTTCTTAGTTCTGAATCACCTGAATACGGTGTTTGCCACACAAGTGTACTAATTTTGTGTCCTCCAGCAACAGTTGGGACAGTTATGTTTCTTCTTCCTTATGGGATCCATGCTTTGGGCACTTCCCTCTTCAAAACATACATTAAGAAATGCCTATGACTTATACATTAAGAAATGCAGTGACTTAAAAGAGCTAGAGTCTTCCATACACAGACCAGTTTTAGTATTAATTCTGTGCCATTAAAATTAATACTCATGTATAAACAAAGAAGATATTTTTCATCTCTGGGAATGCTTACAAAAAAAACCAACTCTGTTTTATTAATCCAGTAGCTAATTTCTATTGTTCCATGGGAAATGTAAAGACTATCAAAAAAAAAAAAAATTCACCTTCCATATAGGTAGGAAGGCTACCTACCAGATCATGATACATAAATACTCCTCACTGTCCCCAAACATCTATAACTAAAGAAAAACTTCTAGAAATATATGGAAGTTAAACTACAGAAGATTTTAAAAATTGATATAATGCATTTCCTTTGATCAGCTTTAAAATTGTTGCTTTTCAAATTGATGTTTCAGAAAAAAAGGATGTGCTTTTTCTGGACAACCATATTCCTATCATTCATATCCTTAGTGTGAAATTCTGTAGTGATAATTGAGAGGTACTCTGTGTAAAGGATAGTTACTAGTGATCTGCATGCATGTCCCCAGCATTCAAGACACTGTGATCACAGAACTCTCTTTCTTCTACTTCTGAGCCTTTCTGAGTTAAGAAGCATCTTACTTTAAGTAGGGCAATAATAGAAAATAAGGAAACAGTTATTAATTTCAATATTAAACAGGGTTGAGACTCAATATCCAGTTCCACTGCCTTAAGCACTCTGAAAATCCTAAGTCATACTGAACATCCATGAAGAACAAATTACAAGTGTAAAGGTGCAGAAAAACTTCTGGAAAATAATGATAATGTACAGGATACATAACTGATGTGAGAATTAACAACTTTTGCATTGCAGCCACATTTGATTGCAATTTGGTTTGGACAGTAGTACACTAACAGAGAAAAAAGGGAAACTATCAGGCAAGTGTGGACTGATGCTAAGGTAAAATAATATAAAAGGAGGTTTAGCAAAACAGTATTATGCTTTCTCTCCTAGTTTTTCAACTTCATCTCTTCGAATTATGAAGAGATGCACAGACTAGAATGAAGAAAAGACAAAATGGATAGTCTTTAAACACCTAAAGCATACTTTGGGCAAGGAAAAGTCAGAATAGCATTTCAACACTACATGAATTATGAAAATGCTGGTAGCAGAGACCACCCTGCCTCTATCAGACAGATCCTAAAAGACAACACAAATTTTCCACACAGTTGCTTTTATTCTGAGTTGGGCTTTTAAAGAGCAAGACACATCCACTATGAATTTTGAATTAGCTTATTTAACACAATGCTTTACTGAGGAGTAGAACATCCCAGGTCCTGAGAACTATGCAGTGTTTGACAAGGTTTGGTACAGTATGGCCTGCAACACAAGTCTTTCAAAACCTCTAGACAGCTGACATTTGGATAGTGCGCAAGTGACATTTTACACAGTGTCTGTGTAACAGCTGCACCAACCCTGTGATAGGTAGGAGATTAGGCATGCTGAGATAAACTTTCAGTGAGGCCACTGATTAATACTCCAGTTCTTCTTTTATCTTTGATGAAAATTTACAATGGGAAAAATTTAGAATGGTAATATGCAAAAGCGTGTCTGTAAGGACAGTTACATTTTACTGACCTTAAATTGGAGTTTTTAAATCCATTAACAGATGAACTGATCCTTCTCTGCAGTGGGGATAAATTCAAAACTCTATCCCAAAAGACTCTTTTAAAACTGTTAATATCAATAACTGTACTATCTCCCCCTATTAATTTTCCCTTGGATTTTTGATCTACTCCCACTCCAGTCTAATTTATTTTACTGAGAGAGAGATCTCCCAACTCCCACCCTACCTCACCACTCAGTTGCCCTTTGTTTTGGGGGTTTTTTATCCCTCACCCCTCCCTTCTGTCAGGGGCCACTTCTGTTCCCCTGAGCTGATATAAAATTCCCTCTCTGGACCACTTCCCTCCCCTCAGTTCCATGACAGAGTAAAATTTATAATACAAAGCCTGAGTCAAAGGATTTGCACAGAGATCACGTCCTGGTAACACTTCACACACTTCTGGCTACTAGTAAGATTGACTTCTATTGTTTCTTGAGAACAGGTGCAGTAAAATGGTAATGATCTGTAAACTGAGATGCAGAACTGATAATGGTTATCACACATTGTTCATGTGAAACTTTTCTGTGCAAAACAATTTTGCTTACAGATTATATAAAGTCCAGAAAAGTGGACTATAGCAAAGGGATCTCATTAAGTATTCCTCCTCAGAAGAGCAAAAACAATTTTAATTCTGTCAGTTCTTTAATACATTTGCATATTTAGCTATCAATTATAATAAATGAGTGATATGCTCCAGGCCAGATCATCCAAGAGAATAAAAATCTGCATACAGCATTGGCATCTTAGAAATAAAACAAATCTGAATATGGAAAAGGAATGCATCTACCTTCTCTGCCAGTTATTGTTTGATAACCTCTCTGGAAAGGTCTGGCTAGGAAGCCATCGAGGAGTTCATTGTTTTGTAAGCTGTTACAGTATATTAAACTATGGCTTGGCACCTTTAAGGACTGAAGGTTACTGGAGCTNTGCAGTACTAGTCATCTTGTTTGCATTTTTTATTGAGCATTTGCAGTAATGTACTAACCAAAACATGAAAAAGAATGATAGCATGACAAGCATGAAAATGCAATTGCTTCCTTCACATTTTAAAAGCACTACATTTCTTAAATATACTACACTCTTTAATTTGCTTTTAAAATAGAAAAGAATAACTTGTGTTTTCTGTAATCTTTATAATAAGAATTTTTCTGTGTTCCCTGACATGAAAAATATAGATAATACTTACATTTTTCGAAGTCATTATTATAAAATTTGACCATAAATAGTTGCAAAATATGCACTAGCATAAATTACCAAGAACCAATTAAACACCCTTGTAGATTATTGGTTTTTAGTTTATCTATATGCCAGATTTCATGACAATAGAATTTTTTCACATGAACATATTTCAATGGCAACAACTTTTATTCCCATCTGCTCTTCATCCAAGGGAGATTTTGAAAAATACCTTTAGCCCTTTCCTATGGATATGAGGCTGCTCACTAGCCAGGTGTTCAATATTATTTTTTTTTTACTTAAATGAAAGATTCCATTAACAGAAATAAAACGGCCCCATATAATGATGAAAAGTATAATATACAGGCAAATGGTCTGTATTTCCAGTTTATTGTTGGTGGGGGAAAAAAAGAAAAAAAAAATCTTTAATGGTCATGCAAGTTATGTAGCAGTATGTTACACACATCCCATGCACAAGACAATGTTTTGTTCCTTTCATGTTTTTTTCTCCTGACTGTTTTTTTAATACAAAGTTAATTGATTATATATTAATAATTGCCTTTTACTGATTGTGGTTTAATATTTATATTATTCAATACACAGGTTTGTAAATTAAACAGTTTTTGTTGGTGACCACTTTCCTTAACATTGGTTCAAACAATTAATTTGATGTCAGAGGACTAATCATAATGAAGCAGGCCAGAGTTTCTTAATTTAAGAAAAGTATCTGTGAGATTTCATTTATTTTAATAAACACAAGAGCAAATCCCTGTTACATATGCTTGTGTTTACCAAGAGATCCAAAAACTAAAGCTCATCTACTCCAAAAGATGATAGATTCCAGAGAATGGAGATCTATCTCTTCTATTGAATAAATTCTTCCTTAAGAAAAAGAATCATTTTTTGGAAGAATTTCTTCTCATAAAGGGTGATTAGATATTGGAATGGGCTACTCAGGTAAATAGGTGGTGGAGTCACCATTTCTGGAAGTGTTTAAGGAAAGACTGGACTTGGTATGTAGTGCCATGATGTAGCTGACATGGTCATAGGTTGGACCTGATGATTTCAGAGGTCTTCTTCCAGCCTAATTAATTCTGGGATTCTCTACTGACTTGAGTAATATTCGAATGACTGTGTTTCTGCCTAGTTCATCCCATAACATGAAACGCGTAGGACTTTAAATATAAGCAGAGAGCCCTGTCGAAAAGCTTCTGTAAAACTGAAAGGATGTTGATTGAACATATGATATCTTGGAACATGGAGTGGGAGAGTGGGAGTTATGCGCTTGTTTTGCTTGATCTCTGAGCCAATATTAGGGTAATTCTATCAGGAAAAAAAAAAAAAAAAGAAAAAGAAAAAAAAATTTATGTCTTTCCTTAACAGTCTGATGAACAGCACATTGACAGCCCAGAACGGAAGCTAGTTTTACTGGCATTTAAAACTTAGCAATGATCTTTTCCCCATTGTCAAAGAAAAAGTCAAAATTAAAGGCAATGAAATAAACCCACTTGCACTGGGTTCTCTATCCGTAGGGATGTCTCGCCAATTTACTATCCATAAGTGCTATGTTATTCCAAATTAGCACAGTGCCTAGTAACATCTCTGAAAACCTTTGGGCAATTGTATCGCAAAGAGCACAATCCTGGGGGCTAATAGTCATGAAGTCCTGTTACTGTATGTTGTTTCAAAGTTGGTATTCAGATAATAGATCTGAAGTCTAAAACCAAGAATCAGGGAAGGGAAATGCTATTGCAATACAGACTACAGATTGTATTTTGTCAGCAGAAGTCCACAAAGCTCAGACTTTAGGTTTACAACAATGTATTAATTAACTTAGGCCATCTAGCTTTCTGTTAAGTAATCCTCTTAGCTCAGATGCCAGGTAGGGTAAGATAGTGAAAGATGGGTTGTTTCCACTCAAACTGATCCTTGGGCCAGAATCTTTATATAACCTTACAATTTTCCTTCCTCATTTAAAAAAAAAAAAAAAAAAAGTCTTCTACTTCTATCATCGTTTCATCATTTTTATGAACTACAGACAGTTTTTACTTGTTAGACAATTAAGTCTGAGGGGAAAAAAGCCCCACAAACTAACACCAGATCATAACGCTGAAACCACTGTGTTCTATTTATGTATCTATTGGGAAACATTTCATAGATTTTATCTACACAAACTACCATAAAACAAGTTCTCACAAGTTTTGAAGTGTTATTTAAAAAAAAAAAAAAAATAAAAATAAAAAGTCTTTCTTTAGATATTCTGCACTGAAAGCAGGTCCCTAAGAGCTTTTCATCTTTGCATTATAAACAAATTTTCAGTAACACGAAAGCAGAGTTCAAAGTATTGGTTTGTTATATGATATCATTTGTTGTTTACTTTCAAATAGACATTTATTCAAATGATTGGAGACAAATATTTCTTAAAATATTGCTAGGTTACCTGAACACATTGAAATACTTCGGTACTTGCAGGTCACGTTATTTATTCAAGATATATTTAGATGTAATCATGCAAGAATAAAAAAGCAATTTTGAAAGCACCAAAGCAAAACCCCCAGCTTTTTTCAAGTAGCTGCTTGAAAGAAAAGGGATACATCGCCTAGTCAAATACCTTCTCTCCTTTCTCTTTTTATACTGAACTTATCTTACTTTGTACTTTAAATATTCTCATCCTATTTTATTGTATATTGTGAAGAACTCTTTTGTCCAAAATGAGCTTTTGAAGGACTTTGGCTTTTCAAAATCAAATTTTCAAATGTAGAAAGTCCCCAATACACCTGTTTCCATATGAAATTTTGTTCACATATTAAGATAACTTTTCCAAATATTTGTTCCCATACTGTTTTCCCAGAGGAGTCAGACAAATTCACAGCAACCTTTATGTGTACTTTTATTTATTACTATTACCTTTCAATATATCAGATCTATATAATATTTAGAGAGGTAGTAAAACCAATAAAAAGTAAAATTATTGACTTTCTCATGACTTTTAATTCTGTATAAGGGCACATTAAGTGTCAGAATTTAAACATAATTTAATGCTTGAAATACTCAGCTGACTTAGAAGCTTCACCAAATCGTCTTCCAATGATCTTATACAGAAGTAAACAAATTTTAAAATTCTAAAGAAATTTCTAGGTACCCGGGGTACCTACTACTATTGGTTTAAGAAGGTAGAAGTCACATAATAGATCTCATTTGTTCTTCTGGACTACTCTAGCTGTAAAATGAAGTGCATGAATTAAGTGCTTTCTTTACTTAAGAGGACTATTAATTCCTTGTAGTGCTTTGAATGATGCACACTAACAGAGTGCACTTTGAAGAAAATGTGGTCATGCATAACACAGCAAAGATTAATGCCTGCAGAGGAGATGAAGGTTCTGTATTTTCCCCACAGGAGGAATCGTTTCATTACAGTCACAGCACAAGTCATATGACCAACACGCAGAATATGAGATCAGAATATAATATATATTGGAGAAAAAGGATACACACAGAGTCAGCTTTAAACACTTGAAATAAGGGCAAGAGGAATTTAGGTTCTTTCATAGCATTACACAGGTGGCCTGCCTGTGTGAGATTTCTTAAATCATTCAATCATTTCAAAGGCTTTTCCCAAGCTATTTATTTTAGCAAGGACATAGGTAACTTGCTCTATGTTCCTGGAGTTAAATCATTAAATAGTGATGAGTGAACACTTCCACAGTCTCTGACATCAAAATTAACTTTTCAAGTGTAAGGATATTAGTATTTATTAACTTTGTTCACCTTCATTTACTGTATTCAACTGGAAGAAAACATTACCATGGATTACCTTCCTCTCTTCTCCTTCAGCTTTCCCTTATGAAAGAGGACATGCTTTTATTAAATCCTACAATGTGCAGAATTTTATCTAAACAGGTAATTCTTTACATTAGAAGAATCCACAACCACCTCCATGCCCCATCTTTAGGTGTATATGATTTTACAAAGATCTGGTCATTATGGCACTCTGGAGTCCCAGCACTACTGAAATTAAATGGAAATCAGGTGTTTAACTTATTTATAATCTCTATCCCAAATATTTGCAAGGTAAAGTTATGGTGCTCTAGGCTTAAACTTCATAATTCTTTCTAAACATTAGGAAGCACTGTAGCATATAGATCATGCCTTGTTTATGCTGCTCCTGGAGGTAAAACTTTTGCTCTGCTAAGCAACATTTTTAAAAATTTAGGTGACCCATGTGCCAGCCTCCGGTTCTATCTAAACACATAGGCCAGGTTTCCTCTAATGCATCCAAACCCTGTAGGACATAGCAGCACACATAGATTTGGGTGGTCATTTATAGCAGAAACAATGAATGTTCAGACTTCTTTTAAAAACAAGCCTTTATCCCTCTCCTGAAAACAGATATCACTGCAAAATTGAAATAAAAAAAGGAAGTATATGAAAGTCTTGTTTAGATCTCCTCCAATCACCTTAAAGTGTTCCTGATGGAAAGTCACAGCAATCAAAAGATAACCAAAAACTCCACTTTAACCAAAAATCAGAGAGAAAGAAAAGATATACAAATGGAATAATTGTTATAAGAAGGTGAGGGCAGACTGAAAGATAAACAAGTCATGACTTTCTCATAAAAAACATCTTTTGATTATATTTTATCAGGTCTGAGGGGTTTTTTTTCCCCCACATTTTAGCATTAGAAAAGAAAATTAGGGGATTGCCCAATTTGTGACTGCAAGAGCAAAAGTGTTTAATTCAAAAGTTTTATTGTTGTGTATATACAGACTTCAAAATAAAATTGAATACTTCTGTGGGTTTTTTAAATACCATTGTGATCTTTACAATTGTGGAAGAGGAATCATACAGAAGTGTCAAAACAGTATTTTCTTGGAGAAAGAAATGTCAATATTTGAGATGGATATGATTGGGTCATGATGTTTACTTTTAATCAGAAGTGAAAATTTGGTATCCAGCTGTTTACAGGGGACCTGTACACTTAAAGGATGGAGTTTATTACAGTGCCAGAGATATGTTGTCTCAGCTGCTTTTATATTGATTAGTTGTGCTGTCATGGGATGTCAGCCATCTCTTGAATTGTGATTTGCTTTGCATGTGCTTCTCTCACCCATTAGAAGTTAATTAAAACAAAAAGTTGTTCATACACTTACTATGTCAATAAGTTCCTAAATATCTGTATGTAGCTGACAAGGCAAAGAAAGTGTTATGAAATACTGTCAGGTTATATTCCCCTGATCACGTGGAATGTCAAGTTATATATTTTTTTAGTAACTATCACCATAACAATAAAATGAGTGGGAGCACTCCAAAGCAAGACTAGAATGCAAGTCAAAATCTGGATCCTGTTCTCAGGTCTTGGTCAAACTATCCATGGGTGAGTTATAAAATACTCCTTTCTCTTCTCACGACTGTCTTTGATAATGGTAGCAGTTGGAACACGTTCCACATTTAACACATATTGTAACTTAGGCCAATTTTAAGAACTACCAAATAAGGAAAGACTGTAGATTTTTTCATGGAGTATTGAGTGTTCAAGAGATGCCAGCAATCAACTTTAGAAGATATTTTTATTTAACTTCATTCCGTATTGTAACTTTTAGAGGAAGAAGCACTGAACTGTTTGCCTGAAATCTTCAAATTAGCAGGAATAGAAGTTTAGAAATCTTTGCTATCAAAAAAGTAGAATCATCCACAAAATCTTCTATACAGCTTTGTTGCCATTTGAAGTCATAGCAGAAAAAAAAACCCACAATACTTTTTCTGTTAAACATAAACAAAATTTCCAATAAACAAACAGCTGAGGAGAGTAAGAACTGAAAGAGGGTTAGTTTCTGCCCTTATGACTAGCATAGGAATGTTTTCTAGCCTCTTCGCCATCCAGGAATCAATTAGTTCTCACAGTTTCCTTTATTTAAAGTAATTGAAAGTTAATAAAAAAATTCTGATTCTTCTCTTAGGAGTCCTTTAATCAAGGACAGAATTGTTTGATTTGGAAGGAGACTCAAATATCATCTTGTTATAAACCCCCACCAGGAGCAGAGACACTCTCCACTAGATCAGGTTTCTCAAATGTCCCATCCAACCTGGCCTTGAACACTTCCTGGGATGGGGCATCCACAACTTCTGAGCAACCTGTTCCAGTGCTTCACCACTGTCATGGTAAAATCTAATCTAAATCTGCTCTTTTTGAGTTTGAAGCCATTCCCCCTTGCTCTGTCACTGTCTGCCCTACTAAAAAGTCCCTCTCTATCTTTCTTGTAGGTCCCCTTTAAGTTCTGGAAGGTTGCTAGAATATAGCAAAGCTTTCCTTTCTCCAGGCTGAAAACCCCTAACTCTCAGCCTTTCTTCTTGGGAGAAGTGCTCCAGTCCTCTGATAATCTACGTGAGCTCCTCTGGACTTGATCCGACAGCTCTACATCCTTCTTATGTTGGGGTCCATCTCCCAAGATGAATGCAAGTACTACAGCTGGGATCTCACAAGAGTGGAGCAGAGGGGCTGAATGACCTTTCTCAACTTGTCAGCCCCACTTTTCATGCAGCCCAGGACATAGTTGGCTTTGTGGGCTGCAAGCACACATTGCTGGCTCATGGCCATCATTAACCCGGAGTTCTTTGGGACCACATTTTTCCTAGTCTTCCTTTTATCACAGACATACTTCCACAAGTTTTTCTTATCGTTGACTCGCCTGGCCAAGTTTCATTCTATCAGGGCATTGGATTTCCTAACCTGATCCCTGGCTGTTCAGACAATCTCTTTATAGTTCTCTCAGACTACTCGTCCCTGCTTCCACCTGCTGCAGCCTTCCTTTTTGTGTTTTAGTTTGTCCAGGAGCTCCTTGTTTATCCAAGAACCCCCTAATGGTTTTGCCTGTCTTCCTTTTGTTGGGATGCATCACTCCTGAGCTTAGTGGAGGTGTTCCTTGAATATAAACTTGCTTGCTTGGGCCTCTCGTCACTCTAGTCCCTTGGACTACCAAGCAGATCCCTGAAGAAGCCAAAATCTTGCTCTCCTGAAGTCCAAGGCAGCGAGCTTACTACACACACTCCTCGCTACCTTAAGGTAGGATCTTCAACTCCACCATTTCATGGTCTCTGTAGCCAGGGATGCCTCTGAGCTTCACATTCCCCACCAACCCCCACCTCGTTGGTGAGAAAAAGGTCCTCACCTCTCCTTATTGGCTCCTTTATCATGTGCAGAAAGAAGGAAGCTATCACGAACACATTACAGGAACCTCCAGGATTGCATATGCCCTGCTGTGTTTTATTTCCAACAGATACTAGAGTGGTTCTTCAAGTCTCTGCACTTGGCCAGTAGAATGCCTTTCCTTCGAAGAAGCCCTCTCCCTGTGTGTCCTCTTGTGCAAAGTGCTGCACCACACCCTGGCTGACATGCCACAGCCTGTCTGCCCATCCTAATTACTGGGCTCCTGGTCACTTACACTCCCCAGGGATGTCCTTTGTGGGAATGGGGGGGGTGGCCACTATTACTCCTGACACCAGTCACAACTCATCACCTGTTCTCATGGGAGCTGGAAGCTCCTGGTAAGTCTCAGCGCTCCACTGATCTTTCCTTGTGTCAGGAATACTCCCTTCCCCCATACACAATGATATCCTGCTCCGCTACAGAACATGCCTGCTGTTCAACTCAGTGATTAATGTTTTATTAATAAGAATATGGTCTACAACTATAAACCACAGCATGATAAATATTAATAGTTGGAAAGATGAAACAATTTTCAGAGCTAAGCATATGGGATTCATTAACATGAGGGGGTCATCATAAGGGTCTGGTAGACTTAAAGTTACAGTTAAAAGACATTTTTCTGAAAAAAACCCACAAACCTTGTAGGGATCAAAAACATCACTTGGTACATTCACTGATGTTCATACTAATTGACAGCAGCATAACCAATGTTCTCCTAGACCTAGTGCTTTCTCCCTGTTTACTCCAGTTTGATTACTTCCTAAGTAGATCATCTAGTGTATAAACTCTCAGCTTTATATTGATATTTAGCTGGACATAGAAGATGCTTTCCTTCACTGTGTTCCCCAACACTTATCTCCTTCTCCCCAGCAGTCTACACTGGGGTTTGTACCTATAAATTAGATATGTACAGGCTTCTAAAACTGTCTTGGTTTTAGCTAGATGCAGCTTACAGTATAAATCATCTAAATCTAATCTAAGCCTCTTTGGGCTAAGTAACTATGCAAGAAAACAGAACTTTTAGGCATGTTTGCTCTTAGACAGGAAACAATCTGACTATCCAAATCACATTCTACCTGTGCTAATTACAGCAGATAGGGGTTTTGTTTTTCATGTAGAAGATAAGTAGATTTGTTAAACTTAATTGCATTAGAAAATGTGAACTGTGAAGTACCAGTAAAAAACAGTTTAAGAAGGCAGTTGTAAGAAGGTCTGAACTGGACTGCACTTTGAAACTATGTACATAGATTAAAAAAAATCCAAAAAAAACCAAAAACGAACAAACAAACAGACCAACCAACCCGCCTTGCTAGAATTACCTCTAATAGTACTTTTCTTTGTGATAAACCTATCTTAGGACAATACCTAGGATTCTAGGCATTTCAACTCTTGTAACCTGTTTTTCCCTAAAACTTTGATTCAAGTGATTAAGCACTTATATTTTTCATTGCAAAGAATCATTAAGCCTTTATAAGGAACATATTAAAGAAGTGTAAAATTTGAGCAGTTTATGACATAATAAAGTAAGGAATGCTATAAATATTAAGATTAGATCAAATATGACCACAGAATCTTTTATGTTCCATTTATGCTCCATACCTATACTTCTCTTCCTGTTTGAGATAAAGCATGTTCCATTAGTTTAGTATGGAGACATATAGTCTGGGAAGAGTTTCAACTTAGTCTTTTGCATTGATGAAATTGTGGAGTAGGACACAATTTCCATTACATATTCTGATATGGTAGAGTTCTTACTATCCACGCTTGAGCTATTTTATTCTTATCCTAGCATTGAGAAATAGAGAAAACCAGCTATTTTAATGCACGTATTTACTATTTCCCCCTAATTTTTTAAAAAAAGCCTATGTTACATTTTTAATGGTAAATTTGATGCTGAAAGTTACCCTGTCAAATGTACCCAGTTAAATGTCCAAGTGCATATCCACATTAGTCAAAATGCAAGGCTACTCAAGTTCTGTGATGAGATAAATTACCTCCTTGCCTTTTCTGTGAATGTGAAGAAGCTTCCAAGCAACTAGTTTTTATTAATAAATACCTGTAACACTATCTCAGTGCATAAATATCAAGCAAAAGAAATCCGGACCTAAAAAGACGTACACACCCCACCCAGTAATTAATATGTTATTACAGTAAACAAATAAATTATAATGACCCATAGAATCCTTAAGGTTAGAAAAGACCCCTAAGGTCCTTGAGTACAACCATCAACCTAACAATGCCATTTTCACCACTAAATCATGTCCCTAGGTATCATGTCCACATGTTTTTTGAACACTTCCAAGGGTGTCGATTCCACTATTTCCCTGAGCAGCCTCTGCCAAGGC